>NC_086454.1:76310564-76570564 GCF_028390025.1 Pseudophryne corroboree
GGAATCTAATAAAAAATTTTAAAAACATGTTTTTTTGTGTGTTTTTTTTTATTGGTAATAGCATATCTATTTATATTAGAAGGGATTAGGTACTTGGTTTGTCTATTTAGGAGGCACAAGTATTTTTTATATATTTTTTAAAATATTATTATAATTTATTTATGGAATGGGTTAAAAATCAGAAAAAAAAATGCGTGGGGTCCCCCCTCCTAAGTATAACCAGCCTCGGGCTCTTTGAGCCGGTCCTGGTTGTAAAAATACGGGGGGGGGGGGTGAAATGACAGGGGATCCCCCGTATTTTTAGAACCAGCACCGGGCTCTGCGTCCGGTCCTGGTGCCAAAAATGCGGGGGACAAAAAGCGTAGGGGTCCCCCGTATTGTTGGAACCAGCACCGGGCTCCACTAGCTGGGGAGATAATGCCACAGCCGGGGGACACTTTGATATCGGTCCCTGCGGCCGTGCCATTAAAACCCCAACTAGTCACCCCTGGCCGGTGTACCCTGGAGGAGTGGGGACCCCTTCAATCAAGGGGTCCCCCCCCTCCAGCCACCCAAGGGCCAGGGGTGAAGCCCGAGGCTGTCCCCCCCCCCCCCATCCATGGGCTGCGGATGGGAGGCTGATAGAATTTTGTGAAATGAAAGAATATTGTTTTTTGCAGCAGAACTACAATTCCCAGCAAGCCTCCCCCGCAGGCTGGTACTTGGAGAACCACAAGTACCAGCATGCGGGGGGAAACGGGCCCGCTGGTACCTGTAGTTCTACTGCAAAAAAAATACCCAAATAAAAACAGGACACGCACACCTTGAAAGTACAACTTTATTACATACATGTCGACACACACACATACTTACCTATGTTGACACGACGTTCGGTCCACTTGTCCAAGTAGAATCCACGGGGTGTACCTGAAAATAAAATTATACTCACCTAAATCCAGTGTCCAGTGATATTTATAATCCACGTACTTGGCAAAATAAAAAAACGCATTTACCCGATGCACACGGACTGAAATGGGTCCCATGTTTACACATGGGACCCCTTTCCCCGAATGCTGAGACCCCCTGTGACTCCTGTCACAGAAGGTCCCTTCAGGCAATCAGGTAGCGCCACGTCCTGGCACTCTCCTGATTCCCTATGCGCGTCTGAGCTGGCAGACAGCGCATCGCACAGCACCTCCATTAGTTTCAATGGTGGGAACTTTGCGGTCAGCGGTGGGGTTACCCGCGGTCAGCGGCTGACCGCGGGTGACCTCACCGCTGACCGCAAAGTTCCCACCATTGAAGATAATGGAGGGGGCTGTGCGATGCGCGTCTGACAGCTCCGACGCGCATACAGCCAATCAGGAGAGTGCCACGACGTGGCGCTCCCTGATTGGCTGAAGGGACCTTCTGTGACAGCAGTCACGGGGGGTCTCTGCATTCGGGGAAAGGGGTCCCATGTGTAAACATGGGACCCCTTTCAGTCCGTGTAGATCGGGTAAATGCGTTTTTTTATTTTGCCAAGTACGTGGATTACAAATATTTTACTGGACACTGGATTTAGGTGAGTATTAAGTTTATTTTCAGGTACCCCGGATTCGTCGACATTGGAGACGTGGCAGTCGGCGTGTCAACATAGGTAAGTATGTATGTGTCGGCATGTGTGAAATAAAGTTGTATTTTCACGGTGTGCGTGTCCTGTTTTTATTTGGGTATTTTTTTTGCAGAAGAACTACAGGTACCAGCGGGCTCGTTCCCCCCCCCCCCCCCCCCCGCATGCTGGTACTTGTGGTTCTCCAAGTACCAGCTTGCGGGGGAGGCTTGCTGGGACTTGTAGTTCTTCTGCAAAAAACAATATTCTTTCATTTTTACACTTGGTTATCAGCCTCCCATCCGCAGCCCTTGGATGGGGGGGGGACAGCCTCGGGCTTCACCGCTGGCCCTTGGGTGGCTGGGGGGGGACTAGTTGGGTATTTAATGCCACGGCCGCAGGGAGCGGTATAAAAGTGTCCCCCCGGCTGTGGCATTATCTGTCCAGCTACTGGAGCCCGGTGCTGGTACAAAAAATACAGGGGACCCCTACTCTTTTTGTCCCCCGTATTTTTTGCACCAGGACCAGGCGCAGAGCCCGGTGCTGGTTGTAAAAATACGGGGGATTCCCTGTCATTTTCCCCCCCGTATTTTGGCAACCAGGACCGGCTCAAAGAGCCCGAGGCTGGTTATGCTTAGGAGGGGGGACCCCACGCAAAAAAAATTCGGGTTTTTTACCGTTTTTTTAACATTTTTAAAAATCGAATCAAAATCCGTCAATTCAGCCGTTTTTCGACAGCGAGACTGTCGAATCCGTTTTTTATTGAATATGTCGAATTCCGGCACCCACCTGCCGGAATTCGACGGTCGAATTGTGTCGAATTTAAAAACGGGCGAAAAAGTGCCGCAATTCGCCCGGAATTGCATATACCCCTATATCTGCCCACCCTGCAGTGTACATGGTTTTGCCCAACTGCTGACAAGTTTTCTGCTGCGATCAACTCGGAATTAGGCCCGTAGTACTGTATCATGTTATGAACAGAATAGGATTAGGGGCCTAAATTCAGCAAAAAATCACAAAACTACAACTCACTACTCTAACATGTGGGGGGTGGGGCACCCCGCTAACATGCGAGCACACCGCTATACAGCATGATTAAGGTTGCCCCCTTGGCTACGCAGCCTAGCTGCAAAGGCAGTCAGAGGGTATGCCCGCCCCAGTAATGGTTTGGAGACAAATCCGTTGTCTGGACCACGCCCCTTAAACGGAGCATCGACGCCCCCATTCCCACCCTACTCCAGGTCTTCGACTGCGTTCTGAAGAGAGCGCCGTTATGACCTTGCACATGCGAGTAGTGGCATACCTTCATAGCGATTTTAGCAGAATTGCGATTCATGCTGAAACGACCCCCTTTATCCACTGCGCGTGGGTACTAAGGGGTTAATAAGTGGAATGGACAGGCTACAAAAAGGCCAATAGCATTCTATGTTTCTATGTAAATTGACTCCTTTGTGCTCCACTTACAGAGAATAATGTTCCCGGATACAAGACTCTCTCTATTTTTGCATGTATAAAGAAGATATATGCAAAAATGCAGAAGTATGTAGCTTATGTTCACTTGTTTTGCAGTTAAATCTGTTTCATTCAAAATAGTGAAAGAAAGCGCAGCTCTAACAAGGTATTGTACACGAACAAAAGGAAATCTTTTCCACTGCTCTTTCATTTTGCCTGCTTCCCACCTGGACTATAGGAATTAAGTCACCTCCACTACATGATATAAGCTGCGTTACTGTGGTAACCTACCTACAAGAAACTGATATGGCTGCTGCAGCGTCTATGGTAAACAGTAACAAGCATGAGTGACAGAACCCTTTCACAAAATAAACCAGGCATAACCTTGTGCCAGGCAGAGCTCAGGAGGTGGCACCAGACACACAGGTGCAGTGATATCCTGATAATATGGGGTGTCATATATGAGGCGTATTTGAAGTATAGCAGAAAATTGCTGCGTTTTTCACTAATGCGTCTAGAGACGCTTCCCATGCGTAATTTCAGGGGAGGCGTCTGCTCATTAGACGTGCACATAATTAATGAACAGAGCAAGAAAATGATGATTAGTTGCACTGTGCAAAATTGTAAACATCACATCAAAACTCCAACCTGCTATCACTTTATCACCACTCCGTTTTAACTATATTACACTTTACACTTCTCCAAACATACTGCTTGGTTTCACCTCCATTATGGCTTAAAATAAACAATTTACACAAGGAAAAAAATAAATAAACATTTTACTGAAGACTTTCTTAATTACATGTGTCAGAATTAATTACGTGTGGCACTGTTGCGTATTGAAAGCTTGGATGTAGACAGTGCAATGGGCAACTGGTAATGCATACAGTAACGCCAAACTGTCCCGCCGTTGGCAGGATAACCTGATTCGTGGACTTCAAAAGGGTTGGACATTTTTCCTGAGGAGGTATCTGGGCGGAGTTTGTTTGGATGAGGCGGAGGTTTAGCTGATCAGGTCAGGGCTTGTTTTGTACCAGCTTTGCATGGCTAATTGTGCAACTGTAGGGCCCAAACAGCGCCCTATTAAAGGTATAGTATGCCAGTTCACAGCGGGTACAAAAATAACGTCATTTTGGGGTGTAGAAATGCCTTCATGCCATTCCATGCTGTAATGAGTGCCACAAAATATGTGCCCTCTCTACCCTTCCCCTTATTTACATAATCGCACTCCTTTTTTTGTCGCTCCTTAAAACTCGATTCACCTTTGTAAAGAATATTCTTACTGTACATCATCCAACTCCTCACACCAGCGGGTGCACACTTCTGTGTCGCCACAAACTGCTGCCATATCATTCTGTAAATCTGGGTGCGCTCTAGAAAGAAAGGTGCTGGGCATTACCGAAAGGGATTATCTGCTGAACCTGGACCACTTTGCTCTTTAACAATAAGGCACAATAAGATGCAACTAGTCAACCGCATTGCTCCAAATCTAGCAACAAAAAAAATAAGATTTTACTTACCGATAAATCTATTTCTCGTAGTCCGTAGTGGATGCTGGGACTCCGTAAGGACCATGGGGAATAGCGGCTCCGCAGGAGACAGGGCACAAAATAAAAGCTTAAGGATCAGGTGGTGTGCACTGGCTCCTCCCCCTATGACCCTCCTCCAAGCCTCAGTTAGGATACTGTGCCCGGACGAGCGTACATAATAAGGAAGGATATTGAATCCCGGGTAAGACTCATACCAGCCACACCAATCACACCGTACAACTCGTGATCTGAACCCAGTTAACAGTATGATAAACGCAAAGGAGCCTCTGAAAAGATGGCTCACAACAATAATAACCCGAATTTTTGTAACAATAACTATATACAAGTATTGCAGACAATCCGCACTAGGGATGGGCGCCCAGCATCCACTACGGACTACGAGAAATAGATTTATCGGTAAGTAAAATCTTATTTTCTCTGACGTCCTAGTGGATGCTGGGACTCCGTAAGGACCATGGGGATTATACCAAAGCTCCCAAACGGGCGGGAGAGTGCGGATGACTCTGCAGCACCGAATGAGAGAACTCCAGGTCCTCCTCAGCCAGGGTATCAAATTTGTAGAATTTAGCAAACGTGTTTGCCCCTGACCAAGTAGCTGCTCGGCAAAGTTGTAAAGCCGAGACCCCTCGGGCAGCCGCCCAAGATGAGCCCACTTTCCTTGTG
The DNA here is from genome assembly GCF_028390025.1 of Pseudophryne corroboree. Classification (NCBI taxonomy): domain Eukaryota; kingdom Metazoa; phylum Chordata; class Amphibia; order Anura; family Myobatrachidae; genus Pseudophryne; species Pseudophryne corroboree. The sequence goes on from NC_086454.1 coordinate 76,315,800, forward strand.
GAATGGGCTTTTACTGATTTTGGTTGTGGCAATCCTGCCACAGAATGTGCAAGCTGAATTGTACTACAAATCCAACGAGCAATCGTCTGCTTTGAAGCAGGAGCACCCAGCTTGTTGGGTGCATACAGGATAAACAGCGAGTCAGATTTTCTGACTCCAGCCGTCCTGGAAACATATTTTCAAGGCCCTGACAACGTCAAGCAACTTAGAGTCCTCTAAGTCCCTGGTAGCCGCAGGTACCACAATAGGTTGGTTCATGTGAAATGCAGAAACCACCTTAGGTAGAAATTGAGGACGAGTCCTCAATTCCGCCCTGTCAGAATGAAAAATTAAGTAAGGGCTTTTATATGATAAAGCCGCCAATTCTGACACACGCCTGGCTGAAGCCAAGGCTAACAGCATCGACACCTTCCATGTGAGATATTTTAAGTCCACAGTGGAAAGTGGTTCAAACCAATGTGACTTTAGAAAACTCAACACAACATTGAGATCCCAAGGTGCCACTGGAGGCACAAAAGGAGGCTGTATGTGCAGCACCCCTTTTACAAAAGTCTGAACTTCAGGTACTGAAGCCAGTTCTTTCTGGAAGAAAATAGACAGGGCCGAAATTTGAACCTTAATGGACCCCAATTTTAGGCCCATAGACAGTCCTGTTTGCAGGAAATGAAGGAAACGACCCAGTTGAAATTCCTCTGTAGGGGCCTTCTTGGCCTCACACCACGCAACATATTTACGCCAAATGCGGTGATAATGTTTTGCGGTTACGTCCTTCCTGGCTTTGACCAGAGTAGGGATGACTTCTTCTGGAATGCCTTTTTCCCTCAGGATCCGGCGTTCAACCGCCATGCCGTCAAACGCAGCCGCGGTAAGTCTTGGAACAGACAAGGCCCCTGCAGTAGCAGGTCCTTTCTTAGAGGTAGAGGCCACGGTTCGTCCGTGAGCATCTCTTGAAGTTCCGGGTACCAAGTCCTTCTTGGCCAATCCGGAACCACGAGTATAGTTCTTACTCCTCTCCTTCTTATGATTCTCAGTACTTTTGGTATGAGAGGCAGAGGAGGGAACACATACACTGACTGGTACACCCACGGCGTTACCAAAGCGTCCACTGCTATTGCCTGAGGGTCCCTTGACCTGGCGCAATATCTGTCCAGTTTTTTGTTTAGACGTGACGCCATCATGTCCACCTTTGGTTTTTCCCAACGGTTTACAATCAGGTGGAAGACTTCTGGGTGAAGTCCCCACTCTCCCGGGTGAAGGTCGTGTCTGCTGAGGAAGTCTGCTTCCCAGTTGTCCACTCCCGGAATGAACACTGCTGACAGTGCTATCACATGATTTTCCGCCCAGCGAAGAATCCTTGCAGCTTCTGCCATTGCCCTCCTGCTTCTCGTGCCGCCCTGTCTGTTTACGTGGGCGACTGACGTGATGTTGTCCGATTGGATCAACACCGCCTGACCCTGAAGCAGAGGTTTTGCTTGACTTAGGGCATTGTAAATGGCCCTTAGTTCCAGAATGTTTATATGAAGAGATGTTTCCATGCTTGACCACAAGCCCTGGAAATTCCTTCCCTGTGTGATTGCTCCCCAGCCTCTCAGGCTGGCATCCGTGGTTACCAGGATCCAATCCTGAATGCCAAATCTGCGTCCCTCTAGTAGATGAGCACTCTGCAGCCACCTCAGGAGAGACACCCTTGTCCTTGGCGACAGGGTTATCCGCTGATGCATCTGCAGATGCGATCCGGACCATTTGTCCAGTAGATCCCACTGAAACGTTCTTGCATGGAATCTTCCGAATGGAATCGCTTCGTAAGAAGCCACCATTTTTCCCAGGACCCTCGTGCACTGATGCACTGAGACCTGTCCTGGTTTTAGGAGGTTCCTGACTAGCTCGGATAACTCCCTGGCCTTCTCCTCCGGGAGAAACACCTTCTTCTGGACTGTGTCCAGAATCATTCCTAGGAACAGTAGACGTGTCGTTGGAATCAGCTGCGATTTTGGAATATTTAGAATCCACCCGTGCTGACGTAACACTACCTGAGATAGTGCTACTCCGACTTCTAACTGTTCCCTGGATCTTGCCCTTATCAGGAGATCGTCCAAGTAAGGGATAATTAAAATGCCTTTTCTTCGTAGAAGAATCATCATTTCGGCCATTACCTTGGTAAAGACCCGAGGTGCCGTGGACAATCCAAACGGCAGCGTCTGAAACTGATGACAGTTTTGTACTACAAACCTGAGGTACCCTTGGTGAGAAGGGTATATTGGGACGTGGAGATAAGCATCTTTGATGTCCAGAGACACCATATAGTCCCCTTCTTCCAGGTTCGCTATCACTGCTCTGAGTGACTCCATCTTGAATTTGAACCTTTTTATGTAAGTGTTCAAGGATTTCAGATTTAAAATTGGTCTCACCGAGCCGTCCGGCTTCGGTACCACAAACAGCGTGGAATAATACCCCTTTCCCTGTTGCAGGAGGGGTACCTTGATTATCACCTGCTGGGAATACAGCTTGTGAATGGCTTCCAAAACTGCCTCCCTGTCGGAGGGAGACTTTGGTAAAGCAGACTTCAGGAACCGATGAGGGGGAAACGCCTCGAATTCCAGTTTGTACCCCTGCGATACTACCTGTAGAATCCAGGGATCCACTTGCGAGTGAGCCCACTGCGCGTTGAAATTCTTGAGACGGGCCCCCACCATATCTGAGTCTGCTTGTAAAGCCCCAGCGTCATGCTGAAGACTTGGCAGAAGCAGGGGAGGGCTTCTGCTCCTGGGAAGCGGCTGCATGGTGCAGTCTTTTTCCTCTTCCTCTGCCCCGGGGCAGAAAGGAGTGGCCTTTTGCTCGCTTGCCCTTATGGGAACGAAAGGACTGAGTTTGAAAAGACGGTGTCTTTTTCTGCTGATGTGAAGTGACCTGGGGTAAAAAGGTGGATTTCCCAGCCGTTGCCGTGGCCACCAGGTCCGATAGACCAGCCCCAAATAACTCCTCCCCTTTATACGGCAATACTTCCATGTGCCGTTTGGAATCCGCATCCCCTGACCACTGTCGCGTCCATAACGCTCTTCTGGCAGAGATGGACATAGCACTTACTCTTGATGCCAGGGTGCAAATATCCCTCTGTGCATCACGCATATATAGCAATGCATCCTTTAAATGTTCTATAGTTAACAAAATATTGTCCCTATCCAGGGTATCAATATTCTCAGTCAGGGAATCCGACCATGCGACTCCAGCACTGCACATCCAGGCTGAGGCGATTGCTGGTCGCAGTATAACACCAGTATGTGTGTATATACTTTTTAGGATATTTTCCAGCCTTCTATCAGCTGGTTCTTTGAGGGTAGCCGTATCAGGAGACGGTAACGCTACTTGTTTTGATAAACGTGTGAGCGCCTTATCTACCCTAGGGGGTGTTTCCCAACGCGCCCTAACCTCTGGCGGGAAAGGATATAATGCTAATAATTTTTTAGAAATTAGCTGTTTTTTATCGGGGGAAACCCACGCTTTTTCACACACCTCATTTATTTCCTCTGACTCAGGAAAAAATATTGGTAGTTTTTTCTCACCCCACATAATACCCTTCTTTGTGGTACTTGTAGTGTCAGAAAGGTTCAATGCCTCTTTCATTGCCGTGATCATGTAACGTGTGGCCCTACTGGACATTACGTTTGTCTCGTCACCGTCTACACTAGACTCAGTATCTGTCAGGGTCTGTGTCGACCCACTGAGGTAACGGGCGTTTTAGCGCCCCTGACGGTGTCTGAGACGCCTGGACAGGCACTAATTGATTTGCCGGCTGTCTCATGTCGTCAACAGTTTTTTGCAAATTGCTGACATTATCACTTAATTGTTTAATACAATCATCCAGTCAGGTGTCGACTCCCTAGGGGGTGACATCACCAACACAGGTAACTGCTCCGCCTCCACATAATTTTCCTCCTCATACATGTCGACACACGCGTACCGACACACAGCACACACACCGGGAATGCTCTGATAGAGGACAGGACCCCACTTAGCCCTTTGGAGAGACAGAGGGAGAGTCTGCCAGCACACACCCAGCGCTATATATATATATATACAGGGATAACCTTATATAAGTGTTACTCCCTTATAGCTGCTGTTAATATATTAATTTGCTGCCAAACGTGCCCCCCCTTCTCTTTTTTACCCTGATTCTGAAGCAGGACTGCAGGGGAGAGTCAGGGAGCCGTCCTTCCAGCGGAGCTGTGAGGGAAAATGGCGCTTGTGTGCTGAGGAGATAGGCTCCGCCCCTTCACGACGTCCTTATCTCCCGCTTTTTTGTGTAAAATGGCAGGGGATTAAAATACATCCATATAGCCCAGGAGCTATATGTGATGTATTCTGTTTTGCCACCTAAGGTATTCTGTTATATTGCGTCTCAGGGCGCTCCCCCCCCCAGCGCCCTGTACCCTCAGTGACCGGAGTGTGAAGTGTGCTGAGAGCAATGGCGCACAGCTGCGGTGCTGTGCGCTACCTTAGTCTGAAGACAGGATGTCTTCTGCCGCCGATTTCACCGGACCTCTTCGTCTCTTCTGGCTCTGTAAGGGGGACGGCGGCGCGGCTCCGGTGACCCATCCAGGCTGAACCTGTGATCGTCCCTCTGGAGCTAGTGTCCAGTAGCCTAAGAAACCCGATCCACTCTGCACTCAGGTGAGTCCGTTTCTTCTCCCCTTAGTCCCACGATGCAGTGAGCCTGTTGCCAGCAGGACTCACTGAAAATAAAAATAAAAACCTAACTAAACTTTTATTCTAAGCAGCTCAGGAGAGCCACCTAGATTGCACCCTTCTCGGCCGGGCCCAAAAATCTAACTGAGGCTTGGAGGAGGGTCATAGGGGGAGGAGCCAGTGCACACCACCTGATCCTTAAGCTTTTATTTTGTGCCCTGTCTCCTGCGGAGCCGCTATTCCCCATGGTCCTTACGGAGTCCCAGCATCCACTAGGACGTCAGAGAAATGTTGTGTTCTACAATGCGTTCATATAAAGCAGTGATTCCCAAACTCGGTCCTCAAGGAATCAGTATGATATCCCGACGCCGGAATCTCAACAGCTGAAATATCGGTGGCGAGTGTGTGTACCTACTTGAAACTGATAATGACCATCCTGTACCGCGAATCTCAGGTACTCCTGATGAGAGGGATATATGGGGACATGAAGGTAAGCATCCTTTATGTCCAATGACACCATAAAATCCCCCCCTTTCCAGGCAGGCTATCACCTCTCGGAGCGATTCCATCTTGAATTTGAATCTTTTCAGGTACAGGTTCAGGGATTTTAGGTTTAAAATGGGCCTTACCGAACCATCCGGCTTCGGAACCACAAATAGGGTTGAATAATACCCTTTTCCCTGTTGGCTCAGGGGAACCTTGATAATCACTCGCTGTTGACACAGCATTTGAATTGCAGCTAGCGCTACTTCCCGCTCTGGGGTAGAAGCTGGTAAGGTCGACTCGGCGTGGGGGCACCCTTTTCGAATTCCAGCTTGTAGCCCTGGGAGACTATTTCTATCAGCCACTGACTGAACCCAGACTTGGCTGAATAGTCGAAGGCGTGCCCCCACCTGTGCGGACTCCCGCAGGGGAGCCCCAGCGTCATGCGGTAGACTTAGCGGAAGCCGGGGAGGACTTCTGCTCCTGGGAACCAGCCGCAGCAGGTGTCCTCTTGCCTCTACCCTTACCTCTGGCGAGGAAAGAGGAGCCCCGACCTCTTCTGGATCTATGCGACCGAAAGGACTGCATCTGATATTGTGGGGGTTTCTTTTGCTGTTGGGGAACAAAAGGTAAAAAGGTCGACTTACCCGCGGTAGCTGTGGAGACCAGGTCCGCGAGGCCGTCCACAAACAATACATCACCTTTGTAAGGTAAAACCTCCATATGCCTTTTTGAGTCTGCATCCCCCGTCCATTAGCGGATCCATAAGGCTCTTCTTGCCGAAATAGCCATAGCATTGGCTTTTGAACCCAGTAAACCAATGTCTCTTTGAGCGTCCCTCATATATAAGACTGCGTCCTTAATATGAGCTAATGTTAACAAAATTGTGTCCCTATCTAGGGTATCCAGGTCAGCTGACAGTGTATCCGTCTAAGCTGCTACTGCACTACATACCCATGCCGACGCAATTGCCGGTCTAAGCAAAGTACCAGTATGAGTGTAGATAGACTTTAGTGTAGTCTCTTGCCTGCGTTCCGCAGGATCCTTGAGGGCCGCTGTGTCAGGGGACGGTAGCGCCACCTTCTTGGAAAGGCGTGTTAAGGCTTTGTCCACTGTGGGAGAGGATTCCCAACGTACCCTGTCCTGTGTAGGGAAAGGGTACACCATAAAAACCCTTTTGGGAATCTGCAGTTTCTTATCTGGAGTTTCCCATGCTTTTTCACATAACTCATTAATTTCATGGGAAGGAGGAAAGTTTATAACTTGTTTCTTTCCCTTAAACATGTGTATCCTCGCGTCGGGCACCGAGGGCTCATCAGTGATATGTAACACATCTTTTATTGAAAATATATACAAGTGCTGCGCTTGAAGTGAGCTTAGTGAATAGATACTAAAAAATTTAAATATAAATAAAGGTGTCTGCTCCAATCAACCAACAACTCACACGGAACTTGCTAGTAAACAAATTTAATAAGCACATAAAAATGAAAATAAAAAGACAATAATAAAAACAGATACTGAAATGAGCTCAAGCACACTGAAACATTTGCTGAGTGGATCACTTAGATAAAAGTTAGTAGATAGTGTCACTTTAGTGTTGCCACAATAGACCAAATTGTGGTCTCTTTGTATCAATTGGAGATAAAAAGTAGCAATAAATACAGCCTGTTGGAGAATGAATAGAACAATAGTCTTGTGCCTCTGAACTACTGGCGTCCCAGTGCAGAGGAGAAGCCGCCGGTTATAATTACCCGTCCTGCGGGAAATGCAATGGCGCGGCACAAGAGATACCGGAGCAGCTGCCGTGCGTCCGCCGATGGCACTAGCAAAGTGCAGAGAATCTTGGCGAGCCGGTCGTGATGCTGCAGTGACACGCTGGGCTGGCGTTCCGGATAAATGTTCTCCACAGCTGATCAAGCAGATTGTAAAAACACCGCTGCGGGTGACGGTAACTGGCAACACTCAGTGCGTCCGTGAGCAATGAGTATCTCCAATTGATACAAAGAGACCACAATTTGGTCTATTGTGGCAACACTAAAGTGACACTATCTACTAACTTTTATCTAAGTGATCCACTCAGCAAATGTTTCAGTGTGCTTGAGCTCATTTCAGTATCTGTTTTTATTATTGTCTTTTTATTTTCATTTTTATGTGCTTATTAAATTTGTTTACTAGCAAGTTCCGTGTGAGTTGTTGGTTGATTGGAGCAGACACCTTTATTTATATTTAAATTTTTTAGTATCTATTCACTAAGCTCACTTCAAGCGCAGCACTTGTATATATTTTCTATCTCTGCTTTTTGGGGGAATCAGCAGTCCCCCAGTGCGTGCAGCCGTTGTGTAGCCTTTCAATTTGTTCAATCAAGGTGCGCCAGGAGTGGGAGTGTTTCTACACCCCCAAACAATTCCTACACATCTTTTATTGCAATAATCATGCACTAAATACTTTTTGTCACCCTGGGATGCAATCTTGCTTCATCATAGTCGACACTGGAATCAGAGTCCGTGTCGGTATCTGTGTCCCTTATTTGTGAGAAGGGACGTTTCTGAGACCCCGACGGGTCCTGTGAGTCGGTATAATCCGCAGATTGATTACCTGCCGACGCACTGGACTCTGCTTTGTCCAGTCTTTTATGCAGTGAAGCTACACTAGCATTTTAAATATGCCACATATCCATCCAATCCTGAGTCGGCACCGCCGACTGAGACACACCACTCATCTGTTCCACCTCCTCTTTGGATAAGCCTTCCGTTTCAGACATGCCGACACACGTACCGACACCCCACACACACTGGGATATAACTATAATGGGACAATTCCCTAAAGAAGGCCCTTTGGAGAGACAGCGAGAGAGTATACCAGCACACACCAGCGCCAACTGACCCAGGGAAAAAAAAACCCAGATAGCGCTTTTATATATATAAATGTATATAGATTTCCCCACTCACTGCGCCTTAATTATGTGCCCCCCTCTTTTTTTCAGCCCTCTGATGCTCAGCAGGGGAGAGTCCGGGGAGCCAGCGTTCTCTGCAGCCTCTGTGGAGAAAATGGCGCTGGTTAGTGCTGAGGGATCAAGCTCCGCCCCCCTCACGCGGCGGGCTTCGGTCCCGCTCGTGAATTTGAAAAAAATGGCAGGGATCCGTAGTTTACTGCCTCCGCAGCCTAACTACATACTTTTTTGCCTAAAACGATGTTTATTGCTGCCCAGGGCGCCCCCCTGCGTCCTGCACCCATCAGTGCCGTGTGTGTGTGTGTGTGTGTGTGTGTGTTATGTGGGAGCAATGGCGCGCAGCTTACTGCTGCGCGCTTACCTCATGAAGATCTGAAGTCTTCTGCCGCCTGATGTCTTCTTATGTCTGACACTCACCTGCCTTCTTTTTTCCGGCATCTGTGAGGAGGATGGCAGCGCGGCTCCGGGACGAACCCCAGGGTGAGACCTGTGTTCCGACTCCCTCTGGAGCTAATGGTGTCCAGTAGATTAAGAAGCAGAGCCCTTAACTCTTAAGAAGTGGGTCTGCTTCTCTCCCCTCAGTCCCACGATGCAGGGAGTCTGTTGCCAGCAGAGCTCCCTAAAAATAAAAAACCTAACAAAATTCTTTTTACAGAAAACTCAGGAGAGCTCCCTGTAATGCACCCCATCTCCTCTTGGCACAGGATCTAACTGAGGTTTGGAGGAGGGGCATAGAGGGAGGAGCCAGTGCACACCATACTAGAAAGTTCTTTTAGGTGCCCATGTCTGCTGCGGAGCCCGTCTATACCCCATGGTCCTTACGGAGTCCCCAGCATCCTCTAGGACGTAAGAGAAAATAACAGTAGCACACCAAACACTTAGCTACAGTCTGTGTCATGTATACCTAAGAACACCAGACATGTTCAGTAACAACTCCAAGTAACTTTAAATACATCCGGAGATTGGATATCAATCTCGTATCGGGCGGTTTTGGCAGGCAATCCAGTAAGTTAATGCATAAGAGAGAATCTCACACACGGGGCTACAGTCACTGTAGGACAGACTGTGGTGGCTACATAACAAAGGGACAGTCAGGTGTAAAATATCCTTAACTCTGTGCCAGCCCACTGACTCAAATAAGCAAGATGGAGCCATTGATGAGCAAGAGACATCTTTTGCTCTCCCGTCTCAGCCCAGTTGTACACATGGAGCCACACTAATCGTGGCTCCGTCTGTGCCTGGGCGTGCCCGGCGAGGCAGACCCTTGGGAACGAACAGGGCAAGAGGGCGTCGTAGACGCGCGCCCCATTCAAAGTGAATGGGAGCGTCTCTGTGCGCTCGACGGCGTGCCGAGGCGCACACGCCACTCGCCCCCGCCTGCGATGCAATGAACGCGGCTCCATCTGTACATCAGACCAGAACGCAAAAAGGAATGGAGACACAGGAAACACTGGACCCCGTTGTGGACACAGTATGCCCAGAAGGAAATTCATAAATTGGATATATTTCATAGCAGGCGACATAAAGAAGCACCTGATTGCTGGGGTGGTATTCAGTATACCGGTTGTTGGGATCCCGGCGCACAGTATACCGGCGCCGGAATCCCGACATCCGGCATACCGACACCTTTTTCTCCCTCTTGGGGGTCCATGACGACCATGGAGGGAGAATAGATAGCGTGGCGCGCATAGCGCACCACCGTGCCCGCAGCGTAGTGAGCGCAATGGGCCCACAAGGGGCTCATTTGTGCTCGCCCTGCTGTCAGCAAGCCGGCGGTCGGGTTCCCGACGCCGGTATGCTGGCCGCTGGGGACCCGGCCACCGGCAACTCACACCACACCTGATTGCTGTACTGGACAGTGGTTAGCCTGAGAAAAACATGAAAAAGCAGAGTCCGCTGGGCCTAACAGTGCAGCATGCTATAGGGCATAAAATGGAAGCAAATGATAGGGGTGTGGTATAGAAAAGCTACAGCTGTAACATGTGCAGAGAGAGTTAGATTTGGGTGGGGTGTGTGTTGAAACTGGAATTTAAATTGCAATGTAGAAATTAAGCAGCCAGTATTTACCCTGCACAGAAACAATGTAATTCACCCAAATCTAACTCTCTCTGCACATGTTACATCTGCCCCACCTGCAGTGGACCATGGCTTTGCCCAGTTGCTTGCTTTTTTGGTTTGCTAACGAACCTGAATAACCCCCAGCGTCCATGTCTATAGCAAATCAAGCAAAAGATGAAAAAACACGACAAACCCCAAAAAACTTGTGTCGACCAATTGTGTCAATCATTGTCATGTCGACATTGATCTGTTGGCCTTAAGCACAGTCTACATTTTACCTGTCAACCGTTTGACATGTCGACTTAATGCATGTCAACCATAAAGGGTTGACCTATACATTGGAAGCCAATGATCGTGATTGGTTGTTAAAAACTACGATTTGCTTTTCCTATTTTGTACATAATGTAAATGATATAGGGGGTCATTCCGAGTTGTTCGCTCGCAAGCCGTTTTTAGCAGCTTTGCACACGCTAAGCCTACGCCTACTGGAAGTGAATCTTAGCTTCTTAAAATTGCGAACGATGTATTCGCAATATTGCGACCACACACCTCGTAGCAGTTTCTGAGTAGCTCCAGACTTACTCGGCATCTGCGATCAGTTCAGTGCTTGTCGTTCCTGTTTTGACGTCACAAACACACCCAGCGTTCGGCCAGACACTCCCCCGTTTCTCCGGCCACTCCTGCGTTTTTTCCGGAAACGGTAGCGTTTCTTCCCACACGCCCATAAAACGGCCTGTTTCCGCCCAGTAACACCCATTTCCTGTCAATCACACTACGATCGCCAGAACGATGAAAAAGCCGTGAGTAAAAATCCTAACAGCATAGCAAATTTACTTGGCGCAGTCGCAGTGCGGACATTGCGCATGCGCATTAAGCGGAAAATCGCTGCGATGCGATAAAACTTACCGAGCGAACAACTTGGAATGAGGGCCATAGTACATATACAGAGGAAGCATTCTATGAATACGTTAGTCACACAGAGTTTTAAGGGGGCTACACACGGAGAGATCCGTGTTTAAAATCTAAGCAATCTGACTAGATCTTACTTGGAAGACCTGCTTGCTGGCCACTCGTGTGCTGATCCGGCTGGCACATGTGGCAAGTGACCAGATGGAAGTTATGCACTTGCCGTCCAGCACTTGGACAGAGATGCCAGATCACTGAGTGCAGCGGCTGACCACACACACACACACACACACACACACGTAGAAACACACTATTGTCATTTTAATTCAACAACTCTCAGGCATTTTAGCCGTGATGGGGCCACAGAGGAGCCAATATCAGACGATCAGCATCTCTGTAGCTAGCTTACACAGTAACACAAGCTCACATTTCACAGTAGAACCAGTGGCGAGCGCAGTGAGCCCGCAAGGGGCTTCGTTGCGCTCGCAACCCCCCACCGGCCATCTAACTGCCAGGATCCCAGCATAGGTATTGTGACCGGTGATCTCCTGGCCGCCGGTCACACATACCCAACCCTGTAGAACCTATTATTTGCTGTTTGTTTCTAAACTATAACAATTGTTATGGGGGTACACACGGAGCGATTTTTGCCTATTTTTTTTTAAGCGTTCTGACTAGATTGCTTAGAAAGTAAGCACAAATCGCTCCGTGTGTACCCCCCATAGCGATAGCATTGCGCGGCTCCGCCGGCTCAGATCATTCAAGCATGCAGGCAGGCTCTAGTTAGATCACCTAGCATGTGCATAAAGACCACTGGTTAGAACAGATCGCTCAGCACACATCGCTGTGTGTATAGCGGTGTATAGCGATGTGTGCCGAGCGTTCTGTACTAATCTAGATCGCTTAGCACACGGCAAAAATCACCCCATGTGTGCCAAGCATTAGAATCTTTTGCAAGTCACTTTTTGCATATTGTTAAAATATGGTTCTCTGTAGATGAGCTGTACTAGGGGATAGATAGATAGATAGATAGATAGATAGATAGATAGATAGATAGATAGATAGATAGATAGATAGATAGATAGATAGATAGATAGATAGATAGTGTTTGGTGGGAAATGGCTGAAAATGGGTCTGTTTTGGGGGATTTTGCTTTGCCTGCCTAGGGCAGGTGAAACAAATCCCCGATATGCCGCGTCTCGTGGCGGCTTATCGGGGCTAATTGAATAGCCCCCGGCAAGACAATTACCCGCAATCAATGATTATGGGTAATTGAATATACCCCTAAGTCAGAGAATGCCCGTACTCACGGACTAAACAGGATGTTTAGGCGCGAGAACAGGCATTCTCTGTCTAAAGTGCCCGCCACGATGCTGTTTTGTCCGAGCTGCGGCACAAAACAGCATCACAGACCTAAGCTTTGTCGCATTTCTGCTCGCAACCCCAGAGGGGTATAAACATGTGGGCATTATACACAGGTGCAGCAGTATATACATGTGGGTATTATACACAGGTGCAGCAGTATATACACATGTGGGTATTATACACAGGTGCAGCAGTATATACACATGTGGGTATTATACACAGGTGCAGCAGTATATACACATGTGGGTATTATACACACGTGCAGCAGTATATACACATGTGGGTATTATACACAAGTGCAGCAGTATATACACATGTGGGTATTATACACAAGTGCAGCAGTATATACATGTGGGCATTATACACAGGTGCAGCAGTATATACATGTGGGCATTATACACAGGTGCAGCAGTATATACATGTGGGCATTGGCCCTCATTCCGAGTTGTTCGCTCGTTCTTTTTCATCGCATCGCAGTGAAAATCCGCTTAGTACGCATGCGCAAAGTTCGCACTGCGACTGCGCCAAGTAACTTTACTATGAAGAAAGTATTTTTACTCACGGCTTTTTCTTCGCTCCGGCGATCGTAATGTGATTGACAGGAAATGGGTGTTACTGGGCGGAAACACGGCGTTTCAGGGGCGTGTGGCTGAAAACGCTACCGTTTCCGGAAAAAACGCAGGAGTGGCCGGAGAAACGGTGGGAGTGCCTGGGCGAACGCTGGGTGTGTTTGTGACGTCAACCAGGAACGACAAGCACTGAAATGATCGCACAGGCAGAGTAAGTCTGGAGCTACTCAGAAACTGCTAAGTAGTTAGTAATCGCAATATTGCGAATACATCGGTCGCAATTTTAAGAAGCTAAGATTCACTCCCAGTAGGCGGCGGCTTAGCGTGTGTAACTCTGCTAAATTCGCCTTGCGACCGATCAACTCGGAATGAGGGCCATTATACACAGGTGCAGCAGTATACATATGTGGGCATTATACACAGGTGCATCAGTATATACATGTGGGCATTATACACAGGTGCATCAGTATATACATGTGGGCATTATACACAGGTGCATCAGTATATACATGTGGACATTAGACACAGGTGCAGCAGTATATACACATGTGGACATTATACACAGGTGCAGCAGTATATACATGTGGGCATTAGACACAGGTGCAGCAGTATATACATGTGGACATTATACACAGGTGCAGCAGTATATACACATGTGGACATTATACACAGGTGCAGCAGTATATACTGCTGGAAATTTGGCGAGATTTGGTCAGAGATGAGCGGAAAAGGAGGCACTGCCTCACCTGCCATAGACTGTTTGCTCCAGAGTTTTGACTATAAAAATGATTAGAATACAAAGAAGATATTTCTAATAAATTCTTTGTATTTTTCATATACTTCATATAGTAAAAACTCTGGCATATAGGTTAGTATGACAGGAGAGGCTCTGTCTCACCTCACCGCACATCACAGATAGATAGATAGATAGATAGATAGATAGATAGATAGATAGATAGATAGATAGATAGATAGATAGATAGATAGATAGATAGATAGATAGATAGATAGATAGATAGATAGATAGATAGATAGATAGATAGATAGATAGATAGATAGATAGATAGAGACAAACACCATACAATTCTTTTCATGCTATTCATCTCTTTAAACATCTCAGACAACACTATAAAGGCAGATATGTTGCTGTAAAGCTGACCTTTCCTATCTAAGAATCAGAAGATCAGACTCTCCTTCCCAGCTTACTGCACAAAACCATTTTAAATTGCAGCTTTATAAACAGTTTTCCAAGCGCATGTTAAATCAAAGGAAAGCATCTCATTAATTTTAATAGCCTATTTATTTAAACAAACACTAACTGACCTGCAAATATGATAAAAAGGTCAAATTAAAAAAAAAAAACCACTTAAACATAGGATAAACCACTGGCATATACATTAAAGAAGGCAGCCTTAATAGGATTAAGTTGAATGGATTAACTAATCAACATAATTAAAGCCCTGCAGCTGTAATAAAATGCCACCAAAGAGTAGAAAAACAGTATAGACATAATAGGTATCCATTTACCACAATTTTTATTCCACATCAACATCACCCAAACATATCGTTACTTTCTAAGCATTTGACAATGCAATAAAATCAATACCAAACCGTGTTAATTCCTGACCGCCAGTCACATAACTACATCCCCTTAAATGACATAAGAAATATTTAGATCAAACGGTAAAACCACATTTATACCAAAAAGTGTATTGAAGGTATCTGCTTATGATTCACCACACTGTATTTAAATACAATGCTTCTGCTTTGTCCCCATGACGTGGGACCTCAAGTTACCTGTGTAACAGCACAAAAGGAACGTTTCTTATATCACTCATTCACACCAAAACCTAGAGCGCAGGAGGGCAAAACCTTTGAATTTTAGGGCTGGTGGATGCACCATAAGATGACCTCTAAATAGTGATTTATTGAGCGCTGTAGAAGACGCTTTGGCGCCATTTCCAAGCTGCATGCAAGTTCTGTGGACGGATCTTGCGGTTTTTCACACTGTGCATGCTCTGTAAGATAACAAACGCAACTGTGGGCATCTTTGAGTAGTTCAGTCATACAAATCTCCACTTGCGGCTGAGTGGTGCAACTGGGCGACAGCAGGCCACCTATAGCAGAATTGTGCCAGGGGCGCGTAGACGGAAGTGCCGGTTGTGCGGACGCAGAGATCCACCTGTTTTCGACATATTTCTTGCCCATAGGGATGGGGCTGTTACAAATTTGCACTGATAGTGATAGCAGCTACTCCCAAAGTGGATGCATGGCAGGGGTGTATAAGTTATAGATGCAGCTAACTGAATACAGGCAGAGATCCGCATTTATTTCCAGGCACGCAATAAAGCCACATCTGCAGCCAACTTAACACTCTGAATCAGCCACATTGGGGTCGATTCAATTCACAGACAGTTGAATAGCACCGGGAATTAGATCCCGGCACTATTCAATACAGCGCCAAGTGACACTCAATTGTCGAAAATTCTTCTCTACCCCCGGGGGATGAGAGGGGAAATCTGATAAAAGTGCTGCCGCGCGGCCAGCGCAAGGCTGATTCTGTCGGGAATCAGCATGGCGGTGGGTAGTAAAGTCGGAGAATGCCCGTTCTCCCGACAAATCAACCTGTTAAGTCCGGGGGGCATTCACTGACTTAACTTGAGCTGAATTGAATAGCGACGGGAGCTAATTCCCGGCGCTATTCAACTGTCTGTGAATTTGAATTGACCCCTTTGTCTACACTCACTACACCCTGGACTGACTGACAATAGAGCACGCTACATATACAGCCAGTACAGGGTGAAAAGACTAAAAACAAAGCATTCCTCTGGGTGGCCAACATATCCCTATAATGAGGTCATCTTTGGCAGGGCAGAACAAAAGTACCATGGGCGCATTACACTGCCAGCCAAGTAAATTGGGAGATTGTTTGGTAGTGTTTGGGCATTGGAGGCATGTTAAGCAGATTTTACAGAACTGTAATTGCTCTGCGCTTTCAATGTTAAAACACAGATGAAAGTAAAAGAGTGCATGCAGTTTTTTACTCCACTGTTCAAGCATTACTCTTACAGGGGTCAGAAACTAATGCTAGCATTGCAGTAGTATAATTGGCAAGTGGCGACTGCCAGCAGCGGGGCATACAGTGCCATAGATGTACGCTGATCACAAATGATCCCGCTACTCTCTCTTCAGCTAGGCACACCCCCTGCTTGTAAGTCCCAAAAAATCTGCGATAAATGTTGTAGTGCAGCTAAAACTTTCCATTGCCTTTATTACATTGGGGTAAAAAAAAAAAAATTCTGCCCATAATCACCTACGTGTGGACGAGTACTAAATACATATTAAAACTTGGAGACATAGGGGGGAATGAATCAAACCTTCTAAATTATGGGTCTTCAACCTGCGGCTCTCCAGTTGCTGTGGAATTACACATCCATGCATGCCCTGCCTCCGTTTTAGTATGCCTTAATAGCAATACTGTGGCAGGGCATGCTGGGATGTGTAGTTCCACAGCAGCTGGAGGGCCGCAGATGGAAGACCCATGTTCTAAATGGTGGAGATGTGGCCACCAATAAGCTCCTAGCTAGCATTCATCAACTATAGACTATACAATTATAGGTAGCAGCTGACTGGTTGCTATGGGCAACTTCTCCACTCTTTAGAAGGTTTGATACATCCCCCATAGATTGCTGTGATTTCCTTTCTTGCTCAGAATTATGAACCTGCTATAAGCTAAGCACCTCACATTGCAATCACCAAGCTAGGCATTTAGCTGCACAGACACTGCATTCCCCCATCCAACACAAGGTAGGAGGCCACGAATATCCCAGGCAGATACTGCAAGCTCTCACTAATACACTGATCATACATTAGTAGAAACTATGACATAGGGATTTCACAGCACTGCAATCTTTTCTTTCTGCCAACAAAGATTTTGCCCATTATCTCCAAAAGGGACTTTGGGCCTAATTCAGACTTGATTGTAGCAGCAAATTTGTTAGCAGTTGGGCAAAACCATGTGCGCTGCAGGGGGGCAGATTTATATAATGTGCAGAGAGAGTTAGATTTGGGTGAGGTGTGCTAAAACTGAAATCTAAATTGCAGTGTAAAACTAAAGCAGCCAGTATTTACCCTGCACAGAAACAATATAACCCATCCAAATGCACATTACATCTGCCCCCCCCCCCCCCCCCCCCACCACCACCGCAGTGCACATGGTATTGCCTATCTGATAACAAATTTGCTGCTACGATCAGGTCTGAATTAGGCCATTTGCTCTGGCAGAAAACACAGATCAACAGATCGGCAAAGCAGGACTTCACATTACACCAACCGCAAAGCATCGACCAAGCTTTACCAACAGATGATAAGAAAGACATGGGGGTACATTTACTAAGATGGGAGTTCTATTTAAGATGGGATGTTGCCCATAGCAACCAATCAGATTTTACTTCTCATTTATCTAGCACCTTCTAGAAGATAATACCTGGAATCTGATTGCTGTGAGCAACATCCCATCTTAAATAGAACTCCCATCTTAGTAAATATACCCCATGGAGAGATACAGATAAAAGAATCAACATTATTGTAGATTCGGAATAAAAGTATTAGGGCTACAGGGATAGGGGGTCTCAGATCTGCTAGTCGGAAGAAACTTGCATAAGGGTAACATATAACATATTACTGTACATGTGGAGCAGAGGTTGGGCCAGTAACATTGCTACGTTGACTAACAGGTATGGCATTTTTCAGCTCAAGTAACCATTTTAATAATGAAGGCACTTCCTTTACCATGCAGACAGGAGTGCTTCAGGCACCATTCCATCCTTAATTGTATTTTTTTTGTGTAGATATGGAACATAATATTATAGCACAAAAAAAGATCCTACAAACAAGGAGGCAATGTTTGGTTACCTCCCATTGCCTTTCAGAGACTTCATGTATTAAAAAAAAAAAAAAAAAAACATAGATGGTATTTTAAATTGCTGAACTGATACACAGCTGGGTCCTGCACTACACCCTGCAGCAGCAGGCTAGTAAAATTATATTTGAATGTGATTTGCACATACCGACAGAGCTAAAGCTATTTTCTTTCCCACACTTCATCAAACAACTCAACTTTCCAACTATTTCACAGCCAAAAACGACACAGTAAATCCTCAGTCATTATATCATTTACCCTCCCAAAAAATAAATATATATATATATATATATATATATATAAACCATATCATTTTATTCACTGAAGCCGCAAACAATTTGGAGCCAGTACTGAGCTTTCAAGGAAGTATAAAGGCACAGAGAGTTTATTCTATCTAGATTCTTGATGAACATATACTCTGGCAGTTCACTTCTGACTGCCCTTCAATGTGTAAGGAAACACCAGTGGCAAACAGGAATACATTTAGCAACAAGAACAACACAGGCTGGAATTTCTCAGACTCATGCATCCCCACTGTGTTGACAAAAAGATTAATACAACTACAGTAAACCTATTTTCATTTGAGACATTGCTTTATTTCCATTGTAATCTAGTTTGTCTGCAAAACATGATTGCAACATGACAGTGTACACATACAAAAAAAAAATCTCATTATTATTCTCCAGTTTTGCTTTGCATTTAAATGTACTTAGAGATGAGGCTCAATTCAGAATTATACATATTGAGGTGGTCATTTGCAGCTAAATAATTTGCTTTAAAAAAAAAAAAAAAAAAACACACAACACTTACCCATAATCCACCAAATTGATTTCTGAATGGAAATGGGTAAGCACATTCCCTTTTTCATGTATATTTTTCAGCAAAAAAAGAGCATGGTTGTAGAAACAAGCATTCACAATATGAAAGGTTTCCACTAGGCTGCAAAAAATACGAGCTTGTTAGATAGAGATGAACACTTATCATTACATGCAGATATGTTTTTTTTGGATTGTAAGCCCGTATTGGAGACATGGTGGCAGCATAAAGAACTTAAATTTCCTGAATAGTTCTCTGAATCCAGGTGCACTCGTTTCCTATTAACCTTTCAGCTGCCAGGGAGGCTCGCAGTGCAACACATCTGCAAGTCCCCCCATCCTAGTAGCAAAAGGGTTCAAGGATGATGTGGATTTAATTTGATATTATGATATCAGGTTATAGATTCGTTGGAATATTCTCAAATTGCACTTAAGTCTTGTGGAATGCTTAATTTACGCTAAACAATGCAACTGGATATTTGTGTTTACAATGACGTGGTGGCTTCTGCCTAAAGCACAGGGGAAAACCAGGAACTCCAACCATTGTAAACCAGGGAGAATCTCAGGCACATGCTTATATTCACCATTTAGGGGGACATGTAGTAAGCAGTGATAAAAGTGAAGAAGTGAGCCAGCGGAGAAGTTGCCCATGGCAACCAATCAGCTGCTCTGTATACTTTTATAGTATGCAAATTATAAATGTTACGTCCATACTGATTGGTTGCCATGGTCAACTTCTCCACTGGCTCACTTCTCCACTTTTATCACTGCTTAGTACATGCCCCCTATATCTAGAAAGAAAATGTGAAAGAATACATTAATAGTAGATCTTTTACATATATTGACTATATTCTTATGCCTACACTACAATATATTATTTAAAAAAATAAAATCACTATAAAGTTGGAGGTAGCAACCCTCAGGCAACTTTCATTTTCTTTACTTCCTATTAGAATAAAAATACAAAATATTTATCTTTTTGGCCTTTGGTTTGTATCTATTGTATAGTAAGGCCCACTTCAAAAGCAGTAATATTGTGCATGAAACATTATGCAGCCAACTACCTGTTCATGTGTGCATCAGGCAACTTTTATCTTCTATTGGAAAAACAATTACTTATTGAATAATAGCAGACTGCATACCTGTCTATAATGCTTTTCTAAGGGCTATAAGTGTTTCCACTGGCTTCTGCAAGCAGCCATGTTGATGCAATTTTAAAAAGTAGCTGTCAATTACCATACTTTAATGATTGTCCTTAAAACTTGAAAATGAAAGATATGGTTCACAGTATGAAGTCTCTTTAAATGTTGTTTATCCAGCTTAGACTGTAGTGCAAAGAAAGCATTCCCTATGACAGTTGAACATGCAGATGTTAAAGTCGTTTCCTAGTGTCACCTAGCAAATGCTGTTAGCAGCGGTTATGTGCATAATTGGGAGCCCTCACAGATTGCAATTTGTAATAAACAGTTAATTATAGATGCTACTGTCAAGTGAATGTATAGGCAGCTGTTTTCATTTCTTACATCACATAGTAAATTAAATGTTAAGACTAGTTATACCGAACCAAAAAAAAGAGAAAATTATATATATATGTATGTGTGTATATATATGTGTGTGTGTATATATATATATATATATATATATATATATATATATATATATATATATATATATATATATATATATATATATATATATATATATATATACACACACACATATACATACATATATATATATATATATATATATATATATATATATATATATATATATATATATACACACACATAGAACTAGTTGTGCTGAGAGTATTTTGTGACTTTTTGGGGGGGCGGAGGGGAGGCCTGGCTCATTACAAAATGTATCAATTCTTAATACAGATACGGCTACTAAAAAATAAACATTATATTTCATATCATTTGTGAAAGCCACCTTATTAGTTTTGAGGGTACATATCACATTGCGTCAAAAACAGCCGCTTAGCTCTTTATCTGTGCAAAACAATTGCTTTCTATTAAAAAATATATATATATATATTTAAACTTTAAAACCCTTTATTCTAACATTTTTCATGATATGTTTAGCATGATGGGAAAAAAAATGACAGTGGATTCCACATATAAGAAATTTAGTTCACACCATTGGTATTTTCCTCTTCTAAGAACATTCTACTTATGGTATGACCACCAAGCTAGTAGCACTATACCCCAACTAACGTAAACTGACTCTCCTCTGCGTTGCAACATTGCCCTAAATTCCTTTGCGCATGGAAGTAAAAAAGTATAAGGTAAAAAAGAAAAGTAAATCTCGACTTGGTACTTTTAATCCACTGCAGCCGCACACAAAAAATGAGCTATATATTTTTTAGAATGTATATATTCTTTTTACTTAGGAAAAGTACCTCGTAGTAAATAAAATAAAAAAAAGGCATCAGGAATTACTTATTTTACTCTATGAAATGCTGCAGATTAATGTTAAATCAGAAAGGCTTTACTACGTGGCATGGACGTAGCCTAATGCCAATGTTTATTTTATTTGGGTTGCTTTAAAAACAAAGCCAAAGAACAGGCACCGTAATTCCTGTAACGTAATTCTGTTTAAAAGAATATTGTGCGTGTATGCGTATATCTGTCTGGTCCCAAGGGTGGATGTTCTTACAAGAGGAAGCCACTATATTTCATTATTTAATCAGAAACCTGGCCGGTTTATTTTCTGATTAGGTTTGCATATTTCGATATTCATATCACCGCACTCGTCAATGCATAAATAGCATAAAGTTCCAAAAAAAATAAATTGTCACACATCTGTCTCCAGAGTCTTTAAATTCACACAGTTATACTTAATGGTCTCATTCCCGTTCCCCGTGCTCTGGTCGGACTTGTCCCTGACACAGAGGGACTCCTTAAGCCCTTCCTCCATTTCTAGATACTCTGACTTGTCCTGCAGAGAGGAGGATGCTGAGCTCTTTAGCTTCTTTAGCAGGTTGGTGGGCAAGTACGGGCAGCTAGACCCATTGGGGGCCACCTGTGTCTGTTCATCGTTATCGGTTTCCCGATGGTAGAAATAGTTGAAGTTCGAGACAATGACCGGCACGGGCAGGGCGATCGTCAACACCCCGGCTATGGCGCACAGGGAACCGACAATCTTGCCCCCAACCGTGATGGGTTTCATGTCTCCATACCCTACGGTGGTCATAGTCACCACGGCCCACCAGAAGGCGTCGGGGATGCTGTGGAAGTGGGTGGTGGGCTCGTCTGCCTCAGCAAAGTAGACCGCACTGGAGAAGAGGATGACCCCGATAAAGAGGAAGAAGATGAGCAAGCCCAATTCTCGCATGCTGGCCCTCAGGGTGTGCCCCAGTATCTGCAGCCCCTTGGAGTGTCTGGACAGTTTGAAGATGCGGAAGACCCTTACCAGGCGGATTATCCTCAAGATGGCGAAGGACATGGCCTGCTGCTGTTGTCCAGTACCCTGCGTTGGTGGGTGCGGCTGCTGCTGGGGTGGCGGCTGCTGGTGCCCCAGCTCAGTGCCCAGGGTGATGAAGTAAGGCAGGATGGAGACAATGTCTATGATGTTCATGATGTTCCTGAAGAAGCCAGGCTTGCTGGGGCAGGCAAAGAGCCGCACTGCGAACTCAAAGGAGAACCAGACGATGCAGACCGTCTCCACAATGAAGAAGGGGTCATTGAAGGCGGTGTGGCTACTCTCTGGTGGCCCCAGGGTCCCATTGTAACTCCCACCCAGGGCCTCCTCCCCCGAGCCCAGCGGGGGCAGCAGGCTGTCCTTGTCGTCTCGGAACTCGGGCAGGGTCTCCAGGCAGAAGATGACGATGGAGATGAGGATGACCAGCACAGAGACGATGGCGATACCCCGGGCCGGCCCGGAGCTCTCCGGGTACTCAAAGAGCAGCCACACCTGCCGCTTGAACTCGTTGTCCGGCAGCAGCTTCTCCTCCTCCTTGACGAAGCCCTCGTCCTCCCGGTACTTGAGCAGCGCCTCCTCGCCCAGCTCGTAGAAGCGCACCTCCTCGGAGAAGATGTCCCCGGGCACGTTGACCGGCCGCTTTAGGCGGCCCCCGGACTGGTAGTAGTACAGGATGGCGTCGAAGCTGGGCCGGTTGCGGTCGAAGAAGTACTCGTTGCGGAGCGGGTCGAAGTATCGCATCCTCTTCGCCGCGTCCCCCAGCAGCGTCTCCGGGAACTGCGACAGCGTCTTCAGCTGAGTCTCGAAGCGGAGGCCGGACACGTTGATGACCACCCGCTCGCAGCACTCGTACTCGCTGTATGCCGGGTGGTAGCCGCCCTCCTCTCCGCCGCCACTGCTGCTGCTCCGGTACTGCTGCGGCTCCCCGTCCTCCTCCTCCTCCTCGTCTTCCTCCCGCAGCATCGTCTCCTCAGAGCCGCAGGGAGCCAGCTCCGAGGGGAAGGTGCCTCCGCTTTCTCCTCCTGCTCCTCCTCCGCCGGCGCCTCCGCGGCATTCGTGGCCCGCTGTGCGCTGCCGGCTCCTCCACCTGTTGCAGCCGCTGAGAGGCCAGTACCTGCCGCAGCGCTGCTGCTTCTCCTTTCTCCGTTGCTGCTGCTGCTGCTGCTGTTCCGACTCCTGTGGGGACCGGGGGGCGCGCTGCGCGCTCCCGACTCCACCTCCGCCGCCGCTGCTGCTGTTCCCTTGGGAGGCGGGGGCGCGTCCCGAAGTTTGGTTGGCCACGCCCCCCGAGCAGCCTCCGCCCCCGCCTTCAGCCGCCTGTTGCTGCTGTGCCGCGCGCGTGTGGGCCAGGCGCTCCCGCTCCCGGGCGCGCGCTTGCGCGTACCCGTAGGGCAGGTGGCTGCTGCAGCCGGAGCTGTCTGCGCTCACCATGGCAACCTCCATCCTCGCTCCCTTCCTGTGTCTGTGTGTGCCTCCCTGCTAATGGCAACCTGGCTTCACCGGGGCATGCCACCCGGCCATGGCCGACCCACAGCCATGCAGCAGCAGTCTCTTTCTGAGTCAAAATGTCCTGCAGCAAAGGTCTCTTCCCATGGAGTCACTACAGAAGCTGCCTCCAGTCCAGGCCCCCCCTTCCTTCACCCAGATTGCAGGGAACTCTATGTACAGTAAATATATATATAATGTATATGTGTGCTTGTGTGCAGGGAGAGGGAGTGTGTGCTGAGCAACAGGTGTCACTGCAAGCTGTAACTTCTGCAAAGTGCAGGCACATGGGGTCCACAGTGCACATAGGAGGGGGTGCAATCCACAAGAACACTGGGATCCCCCTCAGCATCCAAACTGCTGCAGCCCCAGCCAAAGAAACTCACTCTAGGTATTGTGTCCTAGAAGCCAGGACCACTTGCCAAACTCCACATGTGCCAGCACTACATCAAATGCAATAAAAACTCCTAGATGTTTAATCCACTGTGAAATTCCACGTGCACCCGGCAGGCTCCAGATCAGAGCCAGGTGTGAGCATTTGTAGCTGAACCAGTTCCATGTGACACTTCCTATATTCTGCTTATTAAGTGCAATCCAGCCCTGAGAGCCACTCTCCAGTCCACCGACGCAGGGGCTGCTTCATTTAACAACAGTCGGTATTATCCTTCCGATAGGAGGTGTGTGGTGACTGGGCCTTGGGACATCTGCATGGGGTAACAGGTGCAGGTAGCTGGGAGCCATCACTTTGCGGCGCTCCTCATGGTGACCAGATCCCCAGCCATCTACTATAAGCAGCAGCAGGGGATGAGGTGCTGTGCAGGGTCACCATGAAAAACACACATTGCAATATACAGCATCTCCCTTCTGCTTCACATCAGGCAGGTTCTTAGTCTGAAACACAGAATAAAATGAGGAGGGGGAAGAGAGAGAGAAAACACTTTACCATAGGCTGAACATAGGCCCTGCTCCACAGACACACACACAGTATCATACTGTACAAAACAATCTCACACCTTCCCTGTGTCATGTACATATTCTCTGGTTGGATTTGAGAAATACTCAGGAGTACAACAACAGCAATTTTCTGTCTAAATAATAATTAACCGTATCATACTGTAAGGCTGCCTGTCCCTGGAGGTGCAGATAATCCTAAATAAAATACACCTGTTTATATTTTCGGTGTATTGTGTCTTATCCAGCAGAGAGCATCCTAGAAAAGCAGATCTTGCGCCACAAATATTATTATTTAAAGTGAATGCTTGTCTGTTATTCTTGCTTCCTAAGTGTTGTTCTTGTCTTTGCAACAGCCACAGGTTTTACTACACCCCCCAGCCCTGGATGGTGGTTTGTACCATGGAAATCACTGGAGGTAATTGTTTTACCAGGGCAGGCTTTAACTGAGCGAAATGTAATAATATATTTTACATTATAGAAGAGAAAACTTCAGCTCGCCTGAGACCTGTGCAGCTAATTAGATGATCCTGGAACACTTCAAAAGGTTAATTCATCCATAAATAAATGCACCATTTATTTCCAGAAGCGTACATGAAGTACTGAGACCTAAATGCTATAAATTGAACACATGTGGCTATCATTTTTTAGCTATATACAAACACACGCATATATATTTATATATATATATTTCACAAAACAGGCTTTCATCATCACCCCCTACCCCCCTTCAGAAGATGTACTTACAGTTTGCTGCTAGCTGTAGGCATCTGTAGTCTAGGGGTTTATGTGTACTGCTTGGTTAGTTAAGACTGATGCTTCTGTTATATTAGATTTGTTTCCCTCTTTTTGGAAGCAGGTTCACTGATTGACAGCTGGACTTGATGGGCACAAGACAGTGATCTTTTGTGCAGACAAGATTTTTTGCATTGTGCATCTTATATTTGGATCTTCATGCACGCCTTTTGTATTTTCCCATGTCCTCATCTGACTGTCATACTGACAAAAGGGATGATGACTGTTGAGAGATTTCTCCCCCAACCAGCATTTAATGCTTTAGCCTGAACCTCTTGTATCAGCTGGACTAATCTACAGCTACCATCCTCAGCAGTATCCAGTAAATTCTCAGAGCCATTGATATTGTCCAAAAGGAAATTGCATCCAGTGATCAGCCCTAAAATCTAAAGGAGCCTCCTATAAATCAGACTGTTATAGGGAACAAGTGCTGTGTGCTCCCTGTAAGTCTCCAATTCCCAATTGTGTTTGTGTATCACTGAAGGACAAACGAGTGAGCCCAGCCTGATTTATTCCCAGGGCTCACAAGCTCCACATCAGCATCTAGTGGAGGAAACCTGGAACTACACTCTGTCTGGAGCTACAATTGATATTCATCCTTGTACAAAGAAATATTAATTATTGAAGCAAATATTTCAAATTTAAATTATGCATACCTCTTCTAATAAAACATATTGCGGAGGACAATGCCAAAAACGTATATTGCACAGATAGGAAACCGTACTGGCTAAAGGAGAGCAAAGAAAGGCAAATTCTAAAGTACAGAGGACTCAGTGTTATCTGTGCTGAGATTTTTTTCCCCCCATCAGAAGAAAAGTAATTCCGTCTCAAGGAACAAAGTTAAATTTTACTAGTCTGTTTTTAGTAAATGTTTACATGGACTGCCACAGTGTCAGCACAATGTATTGTAGCAATATGTGTCTGTTTGTGTATAGATCCAAACAAATGCCCTTATTTACCAATGAGTGATACATTTCACTGAGTGATAAATTGCACCAGCCATTCCGCTCCTAACTGTCATTTTTCAAACCCAGCCTGTGACATGGAAGTTAGGAGTTGATTGGCTGGTGCAATTTAACACTTAAAGTGAAATGTATCACTCATTGATAAATAAGGGCAAAAAATGTTTGTTAATTTCAAATCAAAGTAATGATAAGCAAAAATAAACAGAAAAACTGTCATCAAGCTGGGTACACACCTATAAAGTCATCTTGCAGATCGTATGATTCACAATATCTTGGTGAGATATTGTAAAAGTGTGTATCACGTTAAATCGCCACAAGACAGGATTCGCCTGCTGATTTGGTTTTATGTTCCTTCTAATATTTCTGCGACCCAATAGTAGCACACCTGGAAGCGTGTACACACTGCCAACTATTTAATCCAGTACTTCTGCTGATGCCCTTCCAGTCACAGTCTTTTCAGCAGATGGTTTCAAGTGATGAGGATCACGGATTGTGATGTAGATTGTGTACACGTGGATCTGCATGTTCTTCAGGAGCTTCACTTTTCAGTGAAATTGTAATAGCAATCACATCTCAAGGATGTTTGAAAAATTGTGTACCAAGCTTTATACTTTGTAATAAACGCCGAACTGCGTAGTTTTTTTGTTGTTGGTTGTCAGTAAATAAAATTAATGAAAAAAATAACTGATTTTAATAATTAAAATTTTACATTGTCTGACTTGCACCACACGTTTTGTAGTG
Source organism: Pseudophryne corroboree (assembly GCF_028390025.1). Classification (NCBI taxonomy): domain Eukaryota; kingdom Metazoa; phylum Chordata; class Amphibia; order Anura; family Myobatrachidae; genus Pseudophryne; species Pseudophryne corroboree. The sequence continues at coordinate 76,342,913 of NC_086454.1, forward strand.
TACTACATAAAGTGCCCTTGCGGGCTACTTTATGTAGGAAAAACTTCTTGCACCTTTAAAGAAAGGATGACACAGCATAGGAGTGTGGGAATGTGTCCTGTTTTACAGGACACATTCCAGCTGCAGCAGCCAGAGCGCCTGTGTCCCCTGCGGGACAATGTCTCTGACAGCGCGGGGACAGCTTGTCTGTCCCCAGCGCCTGTCAGTGTGTGGTGGCGGCGGGTGTCCGGTGCAGGGATTACCCTTTTCCCTGCACCGGACCAGAGACTGCGGGGGCATTTGAATGTTGGCGCCCTCCGGGAGCCAATCGCGGCTCCCGGAGCGGCAGCCAATCGTAGAGAGACGCGGCGAGCCAATCGGCGCTCGCCGCGTCATAGGCCCCGCCCCCGGCGTCTGACGTCAGACGCCGGGCGGGAGCCGTTCGGACAGGAGGCCGCGCCGAAGAGCGGCAAAGAGGAGGAGCCCGCGCGCAGGAGGAAGAAGAAGAGGATCGCGTGGAGAAGATCGGAGTGCAAGACTCGTGACGGTGAGTAGCATCCGTGTACGTCTGTCCCTTGTTTGTCCCCGAGCGCCGGAGTTAGGATTGCTCACGGACGTGAGAATCCCTTTCATCACACTACGTGCGAAAGCGCGAGTGTGTGAAAGCTGGGTAGCTGAGGCTTTGTGCCGGTGATGACCATTCACCCAGCCGGTGAAGGTCGCAGCCACCCCTGGGGTATCCCCTGTTCCAGTGGAAGAAGGGTCGATACCCCCTTTAATGTAAACCATTCTCTCCTCAGCTCGGTCGACGGTCAGCTCCAAGAGGGAATCGCCATGTCCGGATCCGACTGAAGAATTCCAGGTCCGTTGAAGGTTCCGGTACCTGAAGGTGAGAGAGAGCGGCGCCTGGTGAGTACAGAGTCTACACCTGCACGGCAGCAGGCACCACCGCAGTCCAACCGCACCTCTCACACTTGGCGTAGTCGGCAGGATCAAAGAGACCGGATCACGGACACGATGTGGAACGCCACCAAGAAGACCTCCCTGCGGACGGCTCCGGAGAAGACTCACCCCCGGACGTGTGCGGACCAGAGCGACTGGGTGACGGTGTCTGGGGCAGACATCCTGAAGATGGTGCAGCGGTCGGTCCAGCGTGAAAAAGAAGAGCGCCGGGAGAAGGGGCGCAAGAAGGCCGCTGTGACGCCCTGCAAGAAATGTCGGCAAACAGGTCACTTTGCCGACGAGTGTACTTGGCGAGAGACGTCCCCAAAGAAGGTGGTCCAGGAAGCGGACCGAAGACGTCAGAAGGGCCAAGCGAAGAAGGAGTCCTGGTGTTTGCTCTGCGGAAACTACGGGCATGAGCACAACAGTTGTCCTTGGGACGAAGAGTTGAGCGAAGACGAGGTTGATTCCTGGTGTGAAAACTGTGGAGATCCCCGACATCGGCTCCTGGAATGTCCATGGACTGAAGACCGGACGGACTACGAGGCCACGGTGAAGCAGCTGACGGAGTCTCGTCAGCAGCTTTGGGACCGGGTGGCTGCAGAGCCTGTGTGTGCGCTCTGCGAGGCGAGAGGACATGCGCTTCCCGATTGTCCGTGGAACGAAGACCGGATGATTGCGGATGGTCGCGCCCAGAGATGGGAGGAGGAAACCAGGGAAATGGAGCGGAAGGCCTTGCTTGAAGTTAGTTCGCAGGTGCCCATTTCCTCTGAGCCGGAACCAACGGGTGAAGATTCCCCAGTGAAGGAGGTGGATCAGGAACCCGTCTTGGAGAAGGTGGCAGTGGCCCTCCCTTGTTGGAAGTGTCGGCGACCAGGACATGCGGCCAGTGAGTGCCCTTGGGAAGATGCCACGGACCTACTCTGTCCCAAGAAAGTGACCCCAGTAAGGCAGAATCCTTTCCCGCATGAGGCGGAGGTGGACGACTGGGAGGTGAAGAGACCACGCTGCGAAGAAAAGCGTGAAGACCCAGTGACTGAGACGTCCGGAATCTCCCCGCGATGGAACCGTCCACGACCAGGACGTGCGGAACAGGAGTGTCCTGGGTACCAAGAGATGCCAGCGGAAGCGAAGGAGTACGCTGAGGAAGTAACGATGCCAGCGGAAGCGCAAGAGTACGCTGAGGAAGCAGAGGTGCCAGCGGAAGCGAAGAAGTACGCTGAGGAGGAAAGTAATACCCCAGTCCAGATATCGGAGGAGGACTCGGACTACGGTGAGCTGTCCGCCGACGAATCCCTCCCAGAACAGATGGAGGACGACTCTGGCATCGGAAGCGCCGACGAGAGTGACTGGCAGGATCGGGTGGAGTCATGCTCCCAGTTGAATGCCCTCCGGAAAGAGGAGGAGATAGTCCTGGAGCAAGAATACCTGCCAGGAGTGCCGAGATGGACCGACGTACGGGGACAGGACTGTGATGCCGTGGGAGGACCCGTTCCAGAGGAAGACACAGGACCTTTGGAGATGCCCCACGAGGAAATTCGACATGTGGTGGCTGTTGCCCGGGAGGAAACGGATGCCCCGGAGGATTCCGCTGTTGGGTGGTGGTCGATACCACACCCGGAAGACAGGGACGAAGCCACAGACGATATCGGAGGCCAAGAGTGGGTGACTGTTGTCCCCGTGGAAGAAGATTCCCCTTGGTGGCCAACGTCAAGCGACCGTGAGGAGATGCCACTCCCCCAGAGGATCCGCCGATGGAGGTCAGGACGCAAGAGGAACCCGGAGCTGGAGGAGGAAGGATGTGGGGTCACAGCTGGTCCAGGCTGGGCCCCCGAATGCACCCTCGCCGGAAGGACCTTGGAATTCCCTGACCCGCGGACGATGGACGCCGTGGAGATCTTTGTAGGGACTACAAAGGAAAAAGGGGGGGGAAATGTGGGAATGTGTCCTGTTTTACAGGACACATTCCAGCTGCAGCAGCCAGAGCGCCTGTGTCCCCTGCGGGACAATGTCTCTGACAGCGCGGGGACAGCTTGTCTGTCCCCAGCGCCTGTCAGTGTGTGGTGGCGGCGGGTGTCCGGTGCAGGGATTACCCTTTTCCCTGCACCGGACCAGAGACTGCGGGGGCATTTGAATGTTGGCGCCCTCCGGGAGCCAATCGCGGCTCCCGGAGCGGCAGCCAATCGTAGAGAGACGCGGCGAGCCAATCGGCGCTCGCCGCGTCATAGGCCCCGCCCCCGGCGTCTGACGTCAGACGCCGGGCGGGAGCCGTTCGGACAGGAGGCCGCGCCGAAGAGCGGCAAAGAGGAGGAGCCCGCGCGCTGGAGGAAGAAGAAGAGGATCGCGTGGAGAAGATCGGAGTGCAAGACTCGTGACGGTGAGTAGCATCCGTGTACGTCTGTCCCTTGTTTGTCCCCGAGCGCCGGAGTTAGGATTGCTCACGGACGTGAGAATCCCTTTCATCACACTACGTGCGAAAGCGCGAGTGTGTGAAAGCTGGGTAGCTGAGGCTTTGTGCCGGTGATGACCATTCACCCAGCCGGTGAAGGTCGCAGCCACCCCTGGGGTATCCCCTGTTCCAGTGGAAGAAGGGTTGATACCCCCTTTAATGTAAACCATTCTCTCCTCAGCTCGGTCGACGGTCAGCTCCAAGAGGGAATCGCCATGTCTGGATCCGACTGAAGAATTCCAGGTCCGTTGAAGGTTCCGGTACCTGAAGGTGAGAGAGAGCGGCGCCTGGTGAGTACAGAGTCTACACCTGCACGGCAGCAGGCACCACCACACGCACCGCACCTCTCACAGGAGTGCCATCAAATTAGCCTTGGAAGGCAGGATCTCTGAACAACCAGTGGCCAAACATTTTAAAGCTAAGGGCCACAATCTGTCTAGTTTAAGATATAAAATGATCGACCACATTCCAGAGAGTCGTAGGGGTGGAGACCGCAATAAAGCTCTTTTGCGGTGTGAAACTAGATGGATCCATTTTTTAAATACCATTGCTCCACATGGTTTAAATGAAATGTTATCATTTTAGAGCTTTCTCTTTTAGAGCCGTGTAGTGATTCTCAGTTGTAGTGAGGAGCTGCAACAGTATCAATACTATGTACTTAATTGTTTCAGATTATGACTGTAACTATTATGTTATACTGGACGAGTCTTGAACATTTACAAGCTCAGTCTATTTGTTATATTTTGACTTTGCCTCTGGAACCTGATATGTTGGTGAAGGGTTAATGTTTTTTGTTTCACTTGAGGTTACGCTCCGGGTGATGTCAGCGGAAATGAACGCGTCAGCGGAAATGAACGCGACTCACACCCGGGACGATTTTCACATGGTGTTATGCTGGTATATAGGTAAGATGGATTTCTTTGTTTATTATGTAAGCCTGATGATGGTTTTTCAATAAAACCGAAACGTTGCTAAGACGGGGTGATGTCCTGTTCATTTGGATGAAGTCCTACGAGTGCCGCTCTGATCCGTAACTATACATGCAATTGCTTTTGCTGGAGAGGGCACCGGGCGTTTGAACTGTTGTATATTGAGGAGTGCCGGGTCTGGAACTGGTTATATATATATATGTATATATATATATATATATATATATATATATATATACAAACACAATAGGCTAGAACCCACAGCACTCATACATCCACGGTGCCAGTGGTATTTGTGACCACACCATTTAAATAAAAAAAATCATACAAATTCAGCACTCACCTAATATTAACACTTCAAAATGTAATTCATCTAAATTCAGGGAATGTTAGTTTCAAAATATTGCAATAGTTTGTTAAGCTGACCAGCCCCTTCACGGCCATTTCCATTTGGTCAGTCCCTACACTGACTTTTCAAAAATCTGAGCACTGCTCTCAGGCAGCTTTTGGATTTTAAATACACAGTATGCTTCTATCGTGGATTTAGGACATGTCTCACTCTTTTAAAGAGACAGGAAACACACCCAAGCATATCAGTTAATTAACACCTGGGGAATTTCTTAACATTTAATTTACATATGCACAACAGGGGTGCAAGAAAAAGTGCGACCACAAAAATTTTATATAACCCACAGCACTCATACATCCGCGGTGCCAGTGGTATTTGTGACCACACCATTTAAATAAATAAAAATCATACAAATTCAGCACTCAAAACATTCAGGGAATGTTAGTTCCAAAAAATTGCAAGTTTGTTAAGCTGGTCAGCTTAATAAACTATTGCAATATTTTGAAACTAACATTCCCTGAATTCAGATGAATTACAGTTTGAAGTGTTAATATTAGGTGAGTGCTTAATTTGTATGATAGATAGATAGATAGATAGATAGATAGATAGATAGATAGATAGATAGATAGATAGATAGATAGATAGATAGATAGATAGATAGAAAACCAACTTGCAAGGTCCGGCTCTCCCATTAATCAAAGCTTTACTACGCCGGGTGCCATCACAACAAAATGAGCATATATAACCTGGGGAAGGTGTGGCACTACTGGCGTCTTTGTTCTTGATTTAATATGGACACACATGGCGGGAGCTCTGAGTTCCGGACGCCGTGATTCACTTGGTGATGGGTATTTAAGGTAGGACACTTCGTTGTATCATTGTTACCTGATGAAAATGCTGTAATGAAAGTATTGAAACGTTGTGACTTTATATGCTGCTGTAACGTGTATATATATATATATATATATATATATCCAGGGGTATAAGCACTCATTAAACATAATAACTACCTTGGTGATCCAGTCCAATCACGGGGACACAACGTGAACCAATAGCTCCGAACAATGGCCCTCATTCCGAGTTGTTCGCTCGCAAGGCGAATGTAGCAGAGTTACACACGCTAAGCCGCCGCCTACTGGGAGTGTATCTTAGCTTCTTAAATGTGCGACCGATGTATTCGCAATATTGCGATCACAAACGAGTTAGCAGTTTTAGAGTAGCTTCAGACTTACTCTGCCTGTGCGATCAGTTCTGTGCTTTTCGGTCCTGGCTGACGTCACAAACACACCCAGCGTTCGTCCAGGCACTCCCACCGTTTCTCCGGCCACTCCTGCGTTTTTTCCGGAAACGGTTGCGTTTTCAGCCACACGCCCATAAAACGCCGTGTTTCCGCCCAGTAACACCCATTTCCTGTCAATCATACTACGATCGCCGGAGCGAAGAAAAAGCCGTGAGTAAAAATACTTTCTTCTTAGTAAAGTTACTTGGCGCATGCGCAGTGCGAACATTGCGCATGCGCACTAAGAGAATTCTCACTGCGATGCGATGAAAATCTCCGAGCGAACAACTCGGAATGAGGGCCAATGGGACAGTACTCCTAGGTTTTTGAAATCAATGTATTGCTTACAGATGATACATATTTCTCCATCATCAATGTTTCGGTGCGACAAGCACCATCATCAGTATGCAGTAACACTGAGGGTAATTCAGATCTGATCGCAGCAGCAAATTTGTTAGCAGTTGGGCAAAACCATGTGCACTGCAGGGGAGGCAGATATAACATGTGCAGAGAGAGTTAGATTTGGGTGGGGTGTGTTCAATCTGAAATCTAAATTACAGTGTAAAAATAAAGCAGCCAGTATTTACCCTGCACAGAAACAATATAACCCACCCATATCTAACTCTCTCTGCAAATGTTATATCTGCCCCACCTGCAGTGCACATGGTTTTGCCCAACTGCTAACAAATTTGCTGCTGCGATCAGATCTGAATTAGGCCCACAGTACAATGGCCCTCATTCCGAGTTGATCGCTCGCTAGCAACTTTTAGCAGCCGTGCAAACGCATAGTCGCCGCCCACGGGGGAGTGTATTTTCGCTTTGCAAGTGTGCGAACGCATGTGCAGCCGAGCGGGCCAATTTTTTTTTTTTTGCAGTTTCTGAGTAGCTCTGGACTTACTCAGCCCTTGCGATCTTTTTGGGCCCGGAATTGATGTCAGACACCCGTCCTGCAAACGCTTGGACACGCCTGCGTTTTTCCAAACACTCCCTGAAATCGGTCAGTTGCCACCCACAAACACCCTCTTCCTGTCAATCTCCTTGCGATCGGCTGTGCGAATGGATTCTTCGTTAAATCCATCGCCCAGCCACGATCCGCTTTGTACCCGTACGACGCGCCTGCGCATTGCGGTGCATACACATGCGCAGTAGTGACCTGATTGTTGTGCTGCGAAAAACGGCAGCGAGCGATCAACTCGGAATGACCCCCAATAAACAGGAGCCAGACTGTCTGGGTGAGCTGAAAAGACGAGCGGAAAAGATAGACACTACATCACCTGCCATAGACTTTTTACTCCAGAGTTTTGGCTATAAAAATAATTACAATAATGCAGAGAAGATATTTCTAACATATTATTTGTATTTTTCATATACTTTATACAGTCAAAACTCTGGCAAAAACGTTAGTATGACAGGAAAGGCCCTGCCTCACCTGCCTCACCCCACCGCACGTTACTGGTGATTTGTGATCTGTGGGGAAAACGGCTAAATACAGCATGTTAAAAATCCCAGACTCGCTGATCTCGATCATTTCCCTGATAGCTGAGTTATGTATAGACGCCATAAGATTGGTTAAGTATTCATTTCAGTTTGCAATACATTGAGTATAGATATTTTGGGAATGTCTTCATTATTAAGATACCTACACCTAGAGCTGGGTCTGGGACTGAGGGTCGACAGCACAAAGGTCGACACACCTTAGGTCGACGCCAATTGGTCGACACACCTTAGGTCGACATGGACAAAAGGTCAACATGGACAAAAGGTCGACATGGAAAAAGGTCGACATGAGTTTTTTATGTTTTTTTGGTGCCGTTTTCTTCGTAGAGTGACCGGGAACCCTAATTAGTGCACCGCGTCCCCTCGCATGGCTCGCTTCGCTCGCCATGCTTCGGGCATGGTGCCTTCGCTCCGCTACCGCTTCGCTCGGCACACTTTACCGTTCCAATCGTAGTCCACGTGGATCGTTAAGTATGAAAAGGTTCAAAAAAAGAAAAAAATCGTGAAAAACTCATGTCGACCTTTTTCCATGTCGACCTTGTTCCTGTCGACCTTTTGTCCATGTCGACCTAAGGTGTGTCGACCAATTGGCATCGACCTAAGGTGTGTCGACCTTTGTGCTGTCGACCTGGAGTCCGGATACCCCTAGAGCTATATGGAAAATATTTGTTATTAATATGTGCAAATGAAAGGCATTTCAGCTATATATTCACAGTCATCTTTTTAGTCTATCAAAGATGATTTAATGATTGATTCTGTCAGATGTCAATAATAAAAACTGCAGCCTGTGTATTAAATAAATTTTTAATGCATTATTAGCATAAATGTATTTCTTTGTTTCAATGGGATGGCCATTAACCATCGATGATTCATTGATGATTGGTGGCCGATTTTGAATACTTTTCCCATCGATGGGGGAGAACCAGATGGTTTACCTTCATCAATGGCATAGCATAACCAATTTTTTTTTTTTTTTTTTTAACAAGGTACCGAGACACGGAGCATATCTCCGCCCCCTGGCACCCACGAAGTCTCACCTCCAGGTTCTGATTGGCCCATGGGCCAGTCAAAGAACAAGGCTGACCATCGGTTGGTGAAACCATCAATGGCCATCCATTGTATAGTTGGCAACCATCAATGGACACTTGCTAGATGGCCATCTCTATTTCCCCCATGTTTTTTTTTTGTGTCAGGCCACTGCTCCATCTGATTTTTCAGGTTTATGTCAAAGACAAGGAGGGGAAAAGTATAGCAGACTTAACGCGTTTTTAGGGTTTGTACTGTGCTCGGTGGAATCTCTTCATCTCTCTTCCACTCTGTTTTTCAAGAGTTGAACGGAGCTATAACTGATTCCACATACAGATTGTGAATCTCAGTATAGATAGTGAGTGCATGTGGCTTCTTAATTAAATCAATGAAAAAACAGGATCAAAGAGCTTGATTCAGAGGTGCTAGAAAAACGCAGGTGGGGCCGTTTCCTGGGTGTTGCCTAGTCAGCCACTGCACATTTGTTTACTGGAATTGAGGCCCCGGCGTCTTAGGAGAGCCGCTCTTGTCTGAGACATCACAGGGTTGCTCAGTGGTCCAAGTGATGGGCTTGATTCAGTTGCTGACAGAGTTAGCATAGCTGCTGCTTCCTTTGAAGGAGCAGTGATGCCTATATATGTTAATGCAGCAGGAGGCATCTGGTATAAGTAGACGCCTCTTGTATGCATGTGTGATCCTCTGCTGCGTCTATCGGATCCCCGTGCGACATCATAGACTATCTGAGAAACCCTGAGGTCAGGGCCGGACTGCCCATCCGGCACTTCTGGAAAGAGCTGAAGGTCTGGACCCGCCTCACAGAGAGACCGGGCTGGCCGAGCAGCTCAGCGTCCCGGCACTCTGCTCGGCTGCCCAGCTGTCATTGACAGGGGTTGTCCAAGCAGCTTAGCCTCCCGGTGCTCTGCTCGACCACCTGGCATGAGAGACTGGGGCTTGCCTCGAGGCCAGGACCCCCGTGACTCGCGGCACGCCCCCATGAGCCATAACCATCCCCCATTTTGGGCACGCACATGCCTTTGGTGAACATGCACAGTTACGTGCTTGGGCCTTGGCACTCTCACATGCCTCCGTTGTGTGAAACAGAGCCCATCGCCGATCCCTCAACAGCCCCAAACTGTCAATCACCTAAATGGTGGTAACATGCTTCTGTTTAATGTTGACGCCCCCTCCCCGCCCCCCAGATGGCAGCAGACTGGCAATCACTGACAGTCTGCTGCCATCCTCCTACCTTCATCGCAGGACCAGTTGGCACACGTGGTACTATCAGTACTTTGCACATACCATAGTGGGATCTGAATAACTCTCTAATTTTGTACCATTTTTTCCTTAATGTTATCTAGCAGGAAAATCAGTTTTCAGCAATTTCTGCTTTGTTGTTTTATATTACCCCCCCCCCCCCCCTCCCCTTTTTTTCTTCAGGAACTTTGGCTGTAGACTACTGTGTGCCTGAAGATATTTTTAAGTCGTACGTCCAGATAAGAGAGTCAAGAGGTTAATACAAATTGGATGAAATGTGCAATAAAAACTCTTCAACACACAAATGTGTTGCAACAATGTGCAAGCTATAATAAAAGGGTAGGCAACATGTGGCGCTCCAGCTGCTGTGGAACTAGATGACCCAGCATTCCTTGACAAAGTTTTGCTGTCAGGGGTTGCTAATACGGTAGCAGAACATGCTGGGATGTGTAGTTCCACAGTAGAAACATAGAATTTGACGAGAGATAAGAACCACTTTGACTATCTAGTCTGACCACACACACATTACGGTTAATTTTTTTGTCGGGAGACAACCTACCAGAGTATTTTTGGAGTATGGAAGAATTCTGAGTACCCGGAGGAATCCCACGCAAAAGTGGGAGATTATACAAACTCCATATGGTTAGGGCAGTGGTACAGGGGAAACCCACAGGGGAAACCACCAGTGCACCCTACTGCCGAGGGGGGGGGGGAATAAGGGAGCATCCCTTCTCTAGAGATCAGGTTCCAGAATTTGAATTATTTATTATACATAAAGTATGTTACATTATACTGCATAGGACTAGGGTGGTCATTCCGAGTTGTTCGCTCGCTGACGATTTTCGCAGTGCAGCGATCAAGTGAAAAAACGGCAAAAATGCGCATGCGCTAAGTACTTTCACACAAAACTTTGTAGATTTACACAAGCTCGAGCGACGTTTTTTCATCGCTGGAGTGATCGTAGTGTGATGGACAGGAAGTGAGTGTTTTTGAGCGGAAACTGGCCGTTTTCTGGGAGTGTGCTAAAAAAAAGCAGGCGTGCCAGGTAAAAACGCAGGAGTGGCTGGAGAAACGGGGGAGTGGCTGGCCGAACGCAGGGCGTGTTTGCGACGTCAAACCAGGAACTAAACGGACTAAGGTGATCGCAGTCTAGGAGTAGGTCTGGAGCTACTCAGAAACTGCAGCAAATTATTTAGTAGCAATTCTGCTAATCTTTCGTTCGCTATTCTGCTAAGCTAAGATACACTCCCAGAGGGCGGCGGCCTAGCGTGTGCAATGCTGCTAAAAGCAGCTAGCGAGCGAACAACTCGGAATGAGGGCCTATGGTGTATGTTGTGGTTGTATGGTTGTATGGTGTATATACACTGCATTGCTGATATTAATCTGGTACATTTTTATGCATACACTAGCAGTATTTACTATAGATATTTTAGGGGCCCAGAGCTTACACTTGCTAATGGTTAGCAAAGCCTCTAAGCATGGGCCCCTACCACTGCATTCCCCTGGTGGGCCCTTCATGCCCTAGTCCGACACTGAATCGAACCCATGACATCAGTGCTGTGAGGCAGTAATGCTCCACTAACATAGAAACATAGGGCCTGATTCAGACGTGATCGGTGCTCTGTGTTTTCGCACAGCGGGCCATCAGGTACTAACTGTGCTTGCATATGCACCGCAATGCGCACGCATGTCGGACAACAATAAAGGGCATCGCCAGTCAGCAATGAGATGGTGCGAAAAATCGGATCGCACGGGCATCTGCAAGGTGATTGACAGGAGGAAGGTGGTAACTGACCATTTATTGGGAGTGTCCAGAAAAACGCAGGCGTGCCCAAGTGTTTTCAGGGAGGGTGTCTGACGTCAGCTCCAGCCCCGATCAGCCTGTTCTCATCGCACTGTAGGAGTATGTCCTGGACTGCGCAGAGACTGCACACAGTGAATTTTTGCAGCTCAGCATATACATGGGATCGCACACTTGCACGGCGCATTTACACTCCCCCTGGAGGCGGCAACTATATTATCGCAGGACAGCAAAGTTAGCAGCCCAGCAATGAGATCTGAATTACCCCCAATGTATTTGACAGCAGATAAGAATCACATGGCTCATCCACTCTGCCCTTTAGGGTTAAGGTATTAGAGTTAGGGGGTGTACAGTGACATGCGGTGAAGTGAAGCAGAGCCTTTACTGTCATACTCCAGTATACGCCAGTTTTGAATACTTAAAGTATATGAAAAATACAAATAATATATTATAAATATCTTCTTTGTATTATTCTAATAATTTTTATAGTCAAAACTCTGAAGTAAAGTCTCTATGGCAGGTGAGGCCTATATCTTCCGCACATCTGTGATCAAAAATCACCAAATTTCTAGCAGTATATACTTCTGTACCTTTCTATAATGCCCACATGTATATACTGCTGCACCTGTGTATAATGCCCACATGTATATACTGCTGCACCTGTATATAATGTCCACATGTATATACTGCTGCACCTGTGTATAATGCCCACATGTATATACTGCTGCACCTGTGTATAATGTCTGCATGTATATACTGCTGCACCTGTGTATAATGCCGACATGTATATACTGTTGTACCTGTGTATAATGCCCACATGTATATACAGCTGCACCTGTGTATAATGCCCACATGTATATACTGCTGCACCTGTGTATAAGGTCCACATGTATATACTGCTGCAGCTGTGTATAATGCCTACATGTATATACTGCTGCACCTGTGTATAAGGTCCACATGTATATACTGCTGCAGCTGTGTATAATGCCTACATGTATGTACTTCTGTACCTGTGTATAATGCCCACATGCACCCTCTGGCTCATATATTGTGTGTAAATCTGGCACTAGCCAGTGCCTCCTCAGCCTCACCGCACGTCCCTGGGGTTAGAATATTAGGGATAGTTTAGGTGTTAGGGTTAGTTTAGGGAATTGGATTAGGGTTGGTTTAGTGCAGTGCTTCCTAAACTATTTTGACTCACGGCACCCTAGAGCACAGGTTCTCAAACTCGGTCCTCAGGACCCCACACGGTGCATGTTTTGCAGGTCTCCTCACAAAATCACAAGTGAAATAATTAGCTCCACCTGTGGACCTTTTAAAATGTGTCAGTGAGTAATTAATACACCTGTGCACCTGCTGGGTTACCTGCAAAACATGCACTGTGTGGGGTCCTGAGGACCGAGTTTGAGAATCGCTGCCCTAGAGCATCTGAATTTTTTTCACGGCACCCCTAGCCTTAAGTTTCTTAATTTAATATTTCTTTCTAAATTTATCAATAAGTAAATTGTGATTATATGTCATCCTTAGGTTCATTTATGTGGTGAGGGATAAGATTTTCTTCTGTTTGTCCACATGTTTTATGACTGACAGCCACCAACACTGGTTTTGCCTGTTACATTGACCAGAGATATCCTGTACCACCAATCCAAGGGGCACGTGCAAGTGAACCAATGCACCCCAGGGTGCCTAGGAACACAATTTGAGAAGCACTTGTTTAGTGGTTTACATTATGGATTTGGTTAGGGGCTAGGGCATTTGGGATATGGTATTAGGTTCTGGAACTTTCCCCTGTAGCTCTCAGGAGTGATAAAGTATTACTGCAGGAGGGCCCTTATGACTTGGTCACAATATCCACAGTCCTCAGTGGCCACTCCTTGATAGGCCTCCAGTGTGTCTCCATGCATTGTGGGCACTAGGGGTGTCTTACCAACTCCTGCTTAGGCAAGTCAGGGAGTTTGCAAGTCTTTTCAAAAACTTAGAAATGTCTATCAATGTCCCCATCACTGCAAATTTGGCAAACTGTATGGGTCCTACTATGGGTACAGCAGCTGGCAGCGGCTCTTTGGGTACCATGTACAGTATGATGAGCATTCACTCTTGCTCCATTGACCTTTCTGCCAATTCTGCTAGCTGATCTGCTAGGATATCCGTTTCACCCACCTTGGGACTTTGGGAATCCTGCCATGCATGGACAAACAGCGTGTGACTATGGTGCTTTCAATGTCTGGTGGCAACTGCACGGTGCAGTTGTTCCTTATCGGGAATCCTTGATTATAAACATTTATCTTCAACACTTGTCAGGAATCCTTGACTAGTAGCATTGTTCTTCAACCCTTGTCATGAAACCTTGACTATTGCATTAACATTATATTATACTTTTCTGGTTAAAAATGTGTTGGAATTTAGTAATGTATTAGAGCAATAATCAATAAAAAAGAACATCCCCAATGCCCCCAAAATAAAGCCTTTTATGAAAGGAAAAGTGGTGCAAGATGAAATTGGTCTTGGGCCCTTCCTCCCTCCATTATGTAGTATATTAAAAAGGACATGCACAGTTTAACAAACCAAACACTTCAGCAACAAGGACTGCCACTTCTGTGTCTGAAGTGCTTGGTTTGTTTGGCCCCCACAAAAGCATTTTTTTGAATGACTAACCCCCAATCATTCATGAGGAGGTTGATGATGAGGGAGCTGGCAATGAAGATTGCATATGCTGATCCAAACTGCTGGTAGCTGATATTGGGCTGCCTTTTATTATTTTACAAAATTTTATAGTTTTTTAAAATAAATGTCAAGAACTCCCTGCAAATGATGTAACAGGGAGGAGATGCCTTTATGGTTAACGTCCCTACTTCTTCTTATTTTGGATTTACAAATGGAACAGATGACTTCACAAATGTCAGGATTTGGGGAAAAAAATAATTGTGGCTTTTGTGGTCTTATTCCCAGACATAACAAGACTTTCTTTTAATCACGAGCACAAACTGCTGCCACTGATGGCTGACTAACACAAACAACATCCTCATCATAAGCATCCTCATCATCAACATCCTCATTAGCATCAGACAGTACACAAATACACCCCTCATGCTGTTGCACTTCCACACTAGCATCCTCAATTATCATCACCATCTTTACTTGTACTGTTCATTCCCACATTTGCACAGGGTGCAGAAATGGTGGAAAGAGGCTTCTGTATGTATACAATGTCAGAATCACACATAGCTAAAGTGGACTCCCCTAGACTCTATTCAGGGATTTGTGAATACACAATTTGTTATTCAGCATCTGTTTTTCTTTTTGGGCACTGTCTGTTGTAAAGGTGACACCTCTATCTCTTTTATTTAACATTGTGAAATACTTAGATTTCAGGTGCCCTTTTTAAAACTTTTTGTCTAATAGACCACCTTTATTAGATGTTTTAGTACTATAATGACTGGTAGCAGCCACCGCACTAGTATTGGATTGCTGCTCCTGCTCTTCTATCTTTTTACGTACAGTGCCTGAACCACAAGTCACATGGTTTACTTGTTTTTTAGCACTGCAGTAAGTAACAGATGGGTGGCACCTACTGAATGTTATTTTATAAGTACAGTGCCTGAACAACAAAACACACCTTTTTTTTAATGATGATTTTCCTAACATTGATACAGTCCCAGTGCTGCAGCCCACAGCCCGTCACTGATGATACAGTCTGAGGGTGACACTGTATCCAATTATTCTTAATTACAGTAGCTCTTTTTTATTAAGAATTAAATTTATTATTAATAGTCACAGTAGCCCTTAATCACACTACAGCATCCCACAGAATTTCACTTATGACACAGAGTCTGAGGGTGACACTGTATCCCACTGTCCTTAATCACAGTAACTATTCTTTATGGTGGGACTTGGAAATAGTCAGAAACCAGGGGCTAGATGTAATAGGGTACGATTTTTCAGGTGTCTTAAAAAGCGCATCAAATCGCACGTTTAAAACTTGAGATTTTTAGCTACAAATCGTAAATGTAGTAGAGTGCAATTTTTAGGGTTAAAACAAAAATCACATGCGATTTTTACTGATTTTTAGTAAAGGAAACATGCGAATTGTAGTAATGAAAACATACGTTTTTTAGTAAATGTTTTCATTAGTTTCTGCACTTAGCCAGAAACATGCACAGATCACTTAGATCCGTGCATGCTTCTATCTGTAAAAGATAGAAGCATCATATGTGCATTCTATCTGTAAAAGTAAGGAAAGTGTTACAAAAAAAATGTGCAGGTCACCCCCACAAGCATAACTAGCCCCAGGCTCTTTGAGCGGGTCCTGATTGCTATAATACAGGGAAAAAATGTGTGGGGGTTCCCTGTATTTTAACAACCAGCAAAAGGCTCTTGGACCAGTCCTGGATCCAAAAATATGGGGGAGAATAGTCCTAGGGGTCCCCCATATTTTTGGAACCAGCAGGGAGGTAATGCCGCAGACAGGGGACACTTTTGTACAGGTCCCAGCATCACCCCCCCAATAGTCATCCCTAGGGGAGTGGGGACACCTATAATAAAGGGACCCCCACTCCAGGCATCCAAGGACCAGAGTTGAAGCCCGGGGCTATCCCTGCCATCCGTGGGCTGTGGATGGTGGGCTAATAGCCGTAAATTGTGTGTGTGGGGGGGGGGGAGAATACATACATTTTGTATTTTGCTGTAGAACTATAGGTTCCAGCAAACCTCCCCTGCATACTGGTACTTGGAGAACCACAAGTACCAGCATGTGGGGCATTAAAGAGCTCACCAGTACCTGTAGTTCCACAACAAAATAAATATTCAAATAAACACACAGACACCATGATAGTAACAGTTTATTATAACACACTCACACACTTACATATACTTACCTTCTGTCCCCCCGTGCCCCTCTGCCCCCTTGTCCCCGTAAAATCTATTTAGGATACCTGTAAAAAAAAAAAACACCTATACTCACCTACTCCAGTGTTGATCAGTCCTCTTCGCCCCATGTAGGCATCTACAGGGTTAAAAAAAATAGCTATCATCCCGAACCATGACGGGCTAGAAAAATTGTATGTTTACACATACACTTTTACTAGGCGAATAGGGTCCCTCCATGTGACTACTGTCAGTACGGGGACCCCTCAGCCAATCAGGAGCCACTGCCATGGCAGCAGCTTCCTGACTGGCTTTGCACTCTGAGGGCACAGCCAATTGCGGCTTGGCCATAGGAGTGAATGAAGATGCTTGTCTCCATCCACTCCTATTGTGGGAACAGTTAAATTGGCTTACCCACAGAGGTCAGCCTCAGTTGACTTTGTGGTTAGAGTGGAAAACCACAAAGTCACTTACTGTATGTAGACGATGTTTCTCATTATTGCACTGATGCTGCGTAGGTGTGTGCTGTTGCCGAGGACTTTGCAATGGCTCCAATGGAAGTCTCTAGTCTTCTCTGGGCGACTGCTTCACTTAGTAAGTCCATAGGCTACAAAATTGCAGCTGCGTAGGCATGTGTGTACAATCGGTATTAGGCCCTTAGTAACTGTACAGCCATGACATAATGGCAGGGGTTACACCCAATGTCACTGGCAGTGGAAGAGTAAATAACCTAGAGCCCATATTTCATCTCAGTTCATACATACACAGAGAAGCACAAACCCTGTATATGGGAGTGCCTATACAATTCCCCAGTGCAGCAGCAGCAGCAGCTCATCAGTTCACTAGGGACTAGGCCATGACAGTGCCTCAGTAATGTTACTAGTTCACAAAAGTGGCCTAAACTGTGTGAGGTCAAATGAGGATTACAGTGCGAGGCAGATACAGGACCACTGTCCTCATGTGTTCTACTGCTCCACACTGTATTAACGCATTCATAGCTCTGTATTTTATTACCATTGTGCTACTTATTAAAGATGTAACAGGGACAATATTACAGTACAGATTGAGGCATACAGAATTGTTTAATGATGTATTTTTTTATTGTTTACTGAAACTGGATGTAATAAGCAAATAGCCACTTACCTGAAAATTGACAAACATGCTGTCTGGAAAGGGATGCGGTTTATATCGCCTTCCCGACATTCAGGATACTGACGACGGAATCCCGACAGTGGGTAAAATGCTGCAGTCGGAATCCTGACCTCAGCCCGTTATTCCCACTCAGGTGCCAACACTCGAGTGGGAATATAACCTGTGGCGGGAGAAGCTCGCCACCGGGCCTGAAGCGTGGAGTGCACAGTGAGCCCACTAGGGGACTCGCTGACGGGATTCTGGCTGATGGGATGTCGCTGTTGGTATAGTGACAGCCGCCATCTCGTCTGCCGGTCTCCCGTATGTATTCCTTTGGAAAAGACCTGCGAAACACACACACACCACACACACACACACACACACACGCACACACACACACACACACACCCTTGAATATTATTCACCCACTACAACAATGACTTTCTCGGGGAGCTACTATATTGCAGGCTAGTGTTATTCACTGAGGTCAGGTGATACCTTGCTGGCCCATTGATGTGAAGGGGTCATGCTCCTCCCTTGTGACACATGAAATGTCTGAGTGTCTGGAATGCTACTCCCTGTTGTTAAAGTGCAAGTAGCTGGAGTGTCGCATGTCGCGGACCCCTGAAATAATGATAATGGATAGATTTTGTCTGAGTTTATTTAACCCTTTCACATGCTGCACCTTTAGCAATTGTGAGTCAGGGCCGTAACTAGGTGTGTGCAGAGGGGGTACAGCACATAGCACTGCAGGGTAGGGGGCGCTGTTAGTGGCACTTGTCAATTATCTGTTTTAATTACTTTCACTTGCATATTCCCCCCTTTTTGAAGCCCATCATCTCCTGACCGCCCTGTCTCCACCCTGACCCCTTCTATCACTAATACCTATACAACATTCATAAACTCTACTTCAGGTTTCTTTGTTATGTATTCACACTGGGGGTCCTTCAGACCTGATCGCACGCTAGGATTTTTCGCTGCATTGCGATCAGGTCAGAGCTGCGCATACGTATGCACCGCAATGCGCAGGTGCGTCGTACAGGTACAAAGCAGAGCGTTGCTGGGTGATGGATTTTACGAAGAATCCATTTGCACAGCCGATCGCAAGGAGATTGAGAGGAAGAAGGCATTTATGGGTGTCAATGGACCGTTTCTGGGAGTGGTAGGAAAAACGCAGGCGTGTCCAAGCGTTTGCGTTTGCAGGGCGGATGTCTGACGTCAATTCCGGGACAGAACAGGCTGAAGTGATCGCAGCGGCTGAGTAAGTTCTGAGCTACTCAGAAACTGCACAAAACATTTTTGTAGTGCTCGGCTGCACATGCGATCACACACTTGCAAAGCTTTAATACACTCCCCTATAGGCGGCGACTATCTGATCGCAGCGCTGCAAAAAATAGCTAGCGAGCGATCAGGTCTGAATGACCCCCATTGTCACCACTGTCACACTGTTATATTTCTAGATTCTGACCTACCCGGGATTCAAACCCATTGCCTGTGTCATTATAGTCATTCTATTCATTGAGCTATCTGCCCTTGCATAGAAAGGTAGATAATTCTAAGCTAGAGAATTCTACCTATTTGAAGCTTACCTTGTAAGTATTGCAGCATTGCAGCTGGGCAGATCTACGTAGTGTGTGGCTGCAAGAGATTGGATGTGTGGCGGCACACTACATAGATCTGCTCAATTGCAATGCTGATTATACAAAGTAAGAATGCCAAATTGATTTCTCACAAATATTTAAAAATGCCCGCTCTAATATATATTGCAGACGCCAGGCGCATCTTATTACCATATACGATAAAAGTGCGCTGTACATCGCAAAACACTGTATCCCATAAGAGAAAAACAATACACCCACACATTATCTGAGTTCCAAAGCTCATTGATGTATATATTTGTTATTAAAAGAATATGGATTCAATATATATTACAAAGTACAGTATACCTATAGTTACATGGTTACACTCACACAGTAAGCAGTTAGAACATAGTTACATATAGTTATATTCCATTACATACAGTTTCAGTTACATGCCAGCGATACAATTACCATTCCCTCCAATGCAGCTTATGTCTCCCTCTCTCTGTAAATAAATACAGGAACTGAACTGCCAGCAACTCCTCCATCATCCTCTGAGACCAAAAAGCAAGTAACTGACCTCCTGTGTGGTCAGCTTATGTCTCATCTAGTTTCTGGGGGAGGGGACTCATGATGAGTCACCAGTTCCTTTGTATATGGTAATCAGATTCAGCCTTGAAGACATCCAAAGGGCTGGCCTGAGTTCCCTGTCCACTGTAACATTCATTGTTCTAACAAAGTGATTTTAGTTTTTATACATGTAATCATAACTATTCGCTGCAATGTCCTACAACTTCATAACAAGTATCAAATTAATCTACACATTAAGCTGGTTGTTTTAATAGTAAACATGACAGGTCTATCTTGCTTCGTTCAAATAATACACATTCATTACATTAATTCATTAGATAATTTTAGATCATCATGATGTCTGGCGCTTGATATTATTATAATTATGTACTGTATGAAATAAGTGTCGAATCCATCTCTGTGGCATGTCCGTGTAAGTGCGTGTGTTACCATTTATGGCTGTGCTCGCTGCGCGTATTTGCAAGTATAGCGACTTAAATGTGTGTAGTTTGTATGTTCTCTTTATGTAATATTTTTGACTTCGACAGTCCACCCTTTGGCAGTAAACAATAACTGCCATCAATTTTTAACATAAGAAAAAAATATTTCATACCATAATCGGTGACCCAGACACAAGTATGTATGCATTTCGCAAATCAGACACCTGACTATATTTGGGGAAGACAGGGAGGAGGACGAGACATCCTCTATATGCACTCGGCGGTCACGGGACCACTGGTTGGGTGTGGGACAACATTCAACCTATAGAGTATGCTGGGACAGTGCTTTGGCCTATAAAGTCTGATTTGTGACGAACATTTCACACATACATGTACCTACGTCTTTGTACACTGATGTTTGGATTCGATTGAGGTTCTGCTGGGTAGATGAAGGAGACACAAACAAATCGTGACAGTGACATATAAAAATTTCATGATCTACATATTCCTATCATTTTCTGAACATTGTTTCCATTTCTGGAACGTATGCTAGGTCTGTTTAATCATTGAACAAGGGTTATAAGTAGTGTCCTTCCTAAATAACGTAAACCTTCGGAGTTCGGGGAGAGCCACTCATAAACCTTTCTTCCACATATATTAATGAGCTCTTTATCTGCAATGTGTGAATAGCCATTGTCTGACTGTTCCTGATTACCTCTGAACTCCATAACTACTAGAACTTTGATTGTTCTCTGACTTTAACAAACTGATCGGCTAATCCTGGGATCCTATAAGGAAATCACTCCTTCCAACAGAACCAGTTCCAGTCCCACACTCGACTCATAAAAAAACCTCGCAAAAATAGAATATCCTGAAAGAAAATGTTTATCAGCGGGAAAGAGAGAAAAGAGAAATAGAACAAAACAACTCTTGTTCATAACAAATCAATTACAATGACTGGTCTTTCAGCAATCCTTTAGTACGCTCAGGTAGGATTCAACAGTGCCGCCTCTCAGTCTTCACGGAACAGAGTCTCAGGTGATACTTTTGCGATCTCTTTGCCTTGCTCTTTGAATACACAGTTCACTTGGAACACACAGTTCACTTTGCTCTCCACCTTGCTCTTTGAACACACAGACTCGATGAATGTGAGCAATAAACTACTTTGTCACGTGTTCTCTCCGGGTCAGCGACCTTCTTGCAGTAGGACGAGTGGACCCAAATCTCTCTTTCGGCGACCTTTAGTGCTGTCAACAAATCTTGGTATGGTCCTTCCCACCTGTCTATTAGGCAACCTGAGAGTAAGAGCAATCACACAGTCTCTTGGTTCACAATCAAGACAGTTAGCATTTGGCATACCAGCAATCAACAGTTTCAAGTTCTTTTGTCAAGTTCTCAAATGCTGGCTCATCTCAACAAGG
This sequence comes from Pseudophryne corroboree, assembly GCF_028390025.1. Taxonomy (NCBI): domain Eukaryota; kingdom Metazoa; phylum Chordata; class Amphibia; order Anura; family Myobatrachidae; genus Pseudophryne; species Pseudophryne corroboree. The sequence continues at coordinate 76,364,423 of NC_086454.1, forward strand.
TACTGTACTGTCACCTCATTGGTGTATTTCTGATCATTGTGCGGATCAATCATGACATGAGGTTGTCTTCCAGAAACCCCCCCCCAAAAAAAACCCACAAATACCAAAACCAAAACAACAACAAATTTCGAAGAGGGTGATTCGTCGAGTGAAGATCTGGGAGTGGTTCCGAAGCTACATAATACTAGTGGCAGTATCTATGATCACAATAGTACAATTTCAAGCTTTGCTCCTACTTCTAGGGGTACCATTATCTACACACAAATTTCTGCACAATTTTTCTTTGCGGTAAACACAGCAGCATCCGTGGCGGCAGGAAATGCCTCTACCCAGTTTGAGAAAACATCAGTGCACACCAATACATAACAATAATTCCTAAAGGGTGTTAACTGTACGAAGTCGATTTGTATTTCCTGATAAGATCCGTCTGCAGGAGGGATATGGGATGGCTCTGTTGGTATTGCTTTACCAATATTCTTCCTCAAGCAAGTAAGACAGGTCATTGCTCTCTTACCTGCATGAGAATAGAATCCTGGCGCACACCAGTAGGCTCTCATCAGCCTGCACATACCCTCTTTGCCTAGATGACTCAGACCGTGTGCCACCTCAGCTAGGTTTGGAAAGTATGCTCTGGGGGCTACTGGCTTACCGTGTCCACCTGCCCACAGTCCTGAGGACTCCTGGCCATACCCCTTTGTCCTCCAGACTGCCTCTTCCTGCAGGGAACACAAATTTTTGTATCTTAATTTAACTATCGTGTGTTTGCAATGTAGAGTACCATGAGCATAACTCAAAAAAAAAATAAAAAGAAAAGAAACATCTCTAGAGGAGAGAAGGAAGAAGAAAATGAAAAAGAAAATGTCAGGTTTGCCATTCACTAACAGACATATCAGTGTCTATACAAAATTTCCCTTCACCAGTATTCCCATTCTCCACCCTTTGTGCATGACAAGGCACACTGCAGTAATACTGGTGTCATCGTGCTGTTGAGATATACTGGGTTTGGCCAGAACTCTGAAGGAACTAGGCATGTGGAGTTTGAACTGTACTTGGGTCCATGTATTGTACCACCCTGTGTGAACGCAAAAGATGAAGAGGAAACTATAGAGAAACAGAATAGAGGTTGGTGACAGATGAGTTTGTAGAGGTGGAGAAGATTTTATAAAAATTTGACAACTGGATTGGGCACTATGGGGAAGTGATTCTCTACTTGGTCTATACCCCTAAAAAAAAATTCTGTGTGTCTTATCTCTACTGGGACTATCCCAGCCATCAATCCAGTTTCCTGTCCATCCTAAATTCATAGGGAACCCGGTATATGTGAGTTAATTTTCTCTACCTGTGATGGACATGCATCTAGAACAGCGAAATGTAACATTAGTAAGTTGCATTTATTCTGTTCTTCCCATTAACCAAATCTGTGTTTTCTATATGGCTCGTGATTCCTTACTATATGTCCCTTGGTCCCGTCTATGTGTTTAATAATGTGGCTTGTGTTTTCTGTCTAGGGGATCTATATTGACTATGTGTCCTACTACTCCTACAATCTCTGGCAAAATGCCCTTCCTTCCTACAAGTGTAACATATTATTGACCATTTGGGATCTGGGGTTTGGACTGATGGGTCTTTCCTGTATGTGCCAGTATACTTACCATCCTCAACCTCTCCACCTGTTGTTCTCTGCGCCTAACACAATTCTTGTGATGTTCAATAGCACACTATCTAAGATTAGCTACTGTGACCCTTCCAATTTTGCAAAGAAGTCTACACCCTGACACTCAATGCCTTATTGAGCCCGTCCATTTGCACAGAGACAGCCACCTCCCATTTGCCGAATTAGTGTTTACCAGTGATCTTATCCAGATGGAGAGTTTTCTATTTCTGTAAGAGACAAAAAGAAAAAAAAAGTTTAACAAGCTTCTAGGTCATGCGAAGTATTTCATTCAATCCTTCTCATCCCGTACTAAGGGTCTGTACGTGGTCCAACAAACATTTCCAAGCTCATCTTGACTAGGGACATTACTAGGAATGAATACATCTTATATGGTAACTGAAAGAAATACCTTGGGGTTACCTTGTCTCTGTCCGCTTTCCTACTGGGAAATACTAATGTGCGGACAGGTTTTTTCTCCATTTCTGACGTTACTTTCTTGATTTTTTTTAGTTTTATTTATTTATTTATTTTTTACTATATATGTACACGGATGATAGCATACTTACCTGTTCCACTGGTCTCAGCCACTTCCCCCACAGGCTACTGCTCTTCTTTTACCGGTTGGATACTCCTCTTGGTGCATGAGAAATGGATGAAAACGATCAGGTCACCTTCTCCTCCTAAATAAAACTTCAACATTCATTAGTACATATATAGGTTACAGTCATATTTTTCATATTTTTATTATTTTCTTTCTATAGTTTGTATGCTGGCCGTAACTGCTTCCACATCTACATTAGGCGGTGTACTTGCATTCTCTTTTTTTTTTCTTCCTACTTATTTATTGTTGCTACAAGTTCAAACAGTTCTTATATTTCCATTCTTGTCTTATATGACTTTGGTTAGACATACCACCTGCAATACCTTAGGATCAAACTCACCAACCCCTCTTGCTGTCACAGGTTTAAACAATTTGTATGTCTGACCCTTTGTTTTCGGGATTTTATCAGACATATTCTTATCCTTAAGTTCTGCAATACCTCTGGTTCAAAGCTGCTCACCTTAGGGAATGGTACCCTATCTTTGTCAGTCATACATACCCATTCAGACAAAAAGTCTTCAGTGTGTGATCCATAATTACCACACATAACAAACCTCGCTGACCCCTTGGGCCGCGGCTCTTCAACCTGAACCCTGGCTACAAAACGTCCACCGCTTCTGCAATTGGATCCCATCGCGGACTTTTTCCTTTTACGCAATCCCCAATGCACAATACGAATAGACGGTGAAAGTTCTTAGAGCGCTTTCACCCACTCCTTCTCCACTAAGTACCACGACTCACTCCAATAGTGAACACCGCGTACCCAGCGAGGTCCCTATCTGATTTCTATTCACTGGAAGTGTTTAGGAGTAACTTACCTATTCCAATGAATATACACCGCTGGAGATTTTCCTGAGAGAGACCAGCGAAAACTCCCTATAACCTTATACACAAATCACACTTGCGTATGCTCTATACAGCGCTAATGGTACTGCGATTTTACGCAAAAGCTTGTAAAGGGGTATACAGTTGCGCTATATATATCGCACCCACAAATGCGCTGTCCAATCGCACAGCATATAGGTACTTGTTACTTATCTGCCGTACGACCACGGGTCGTTGTACAAACTGGGACCCTCAGTCCGGAGCGTAATACCAAAAAAACCTTTTTACTTCAATACTTCGCAATACAATGCACTATCACGCTCCTCTACAAGTCACCCCACGATTTGCGTATTAAACCTTATACTAACGTGAGTCAGCCGCCTCACGCCACCAAGTCTCCACTCACTTTATGTACCAAACGACGGGATCCCGAATTACTGGGTTCGAATTTCACTCAGTCCTACGTTCGTTCGCTCACTCAGGTATACTTTGTTTTTCTGTACAGAAAATTAGGATTCATTCAGGTTGGCAGCTTTACCCCAGAGGCAATACAGTTTTTTAAACTAAATTTAGAGTAACCTGCTTTTGAAATCTGATAGTTATGTGCTATTGTATTAAATGTCTACTATCCCACCTTTGAATTAAACGACACTATTGTATAATTTGTACTTAGCGCCCGCATTCTTACGCACTTTGCGCAAACACGCGACCGTGCGTGTCCCTTACGCTGCGTGCGCAGTCCTTTACTTTGTCCGAGACATGTGTACAAAACCCTGCGTCCGCAATAAAACAAATCATACAACTCTATAAATGTGAGTAATACTAATTACTATTGCCCACTAGACACAACTTGTTCTGTATAAACTTTTATGCAGACCTGCGTTTGTGTCTTTATGCTTACTTCCTTAAAATACTGTTATTTCAGATTTACCTATAAATTTACCTATATAGCAACAAATGTATCCTATTTCACACAGATCTATAATGACTCTAGCAATAATCAATAATTTAAATGCTATGATTCAGATTGGATAGCCATCTTGCAGAACATACACTGATATAAATATACACATAATTATAATAATTATATATATGTACCATTCACTGGTCTCCTGAGACTCATTTACCCATTCAGTGCTTCTAATTTGCATATCAACAGAGGTTCATATGCCTGTTCAAGAGGGTAGTGGGACAGGTTAATTAACATTTCAATGGCTATCCTAAACTAGCAAGCAGATTTTAACTAAATCCTAGAGGTAAAAGAAAAAAAAACTTTTTTTTTTTATCTGTGTGTAATTCTTACATCAAGTATTCATCTATTAATTCTCACTAGGCCCAGCTGAAACCATTTGTAATCGACTATGGCATGGGTTAAATAAATGCATTGGTAACTCATAAATCGTGTTTCAGGTGACCAAGGAAAGCTGATTTTACCTATATAGCAACAAATGTATCCTATTTCACACAGATCTATAATGACTCTAGCAATAATCAATAATTTAAATGATATGATTCAGATTGGATAGCCATCTTGCAGAACATACACTGATATAAATATACACATAATTATAATAATTATATATATGTACCATTCACTGGTCTCCTGAGACTCATTTACCCATTCAGTGCTTCTAATTTGCATATCAACAGAGGTTCATATGCCTGTTCAAGAGGGTAGTGGGACAGGTTAATTAACATTTCAATGGCTATCCTAAACTAGCAAGCAGATTTTAACTAAATCCTAGAGGTAAAAGAAAAAAAAACTTTTTTTTTTATCTGTGTGTAATTCTTACATCAAGTATTCATCTATTAATTCTCACTAGGCCCAGCTGAAACTATTTGTAATCGACTATGGCATGGGTTAAATAAATGCATTGGTAACTCATAAATCGTGTTTCAGGTGACCAAGGAAAGCTGATTTTACCTATATAGCAACAAATGTATCCTATTTCACACAGATCTATAATGACTCTAGCAATAATCAATAATTTAAATGATATGATTCAGATTGGATAGCCATCTTGCAGAACATACACTGATATAAATATACACATAATTATAATAATTATATATATGTACCATTCACTGGTCTCCTGAGACTCATTTACCCATTCAGTGCTTCTAATTTGCATATCAACAGAGGTTCATATGCCTGTTCAAGAGGGTAGTGGGACAGGTTAATTAACATTTCAATGGCTATCCTAAACTAGCAAGCAGATTTTAACTAAATCCTAGAGGTAAAAGAAAAAAAAACTTTTTTTTTTCTTTTTTTTTTAATCTGTGTGTAATTCTTACATCAAGTATTCATCTATTAATTCTCACTAGGCCCAGACGAAACTATTTGTAATCGACTATGGCATGGGTTAAATAAATGCATTGGTAACTCATAAATCGTGTTTCAGGTGACCAAGGAAAGCTGATTATTCTGAGCAGACTGAAAATCAGCCATTTACAAAAATGACCTTCCCAAAATGGCCGCTGCTCCTCCCCCTTCCACATCCATGAGGGTTACACAAAATGGTGGACAGGCCATGTGGTTAGTCCAAAATGGAGGACAGACCATGCGGCTTCCTTTGTCACAAAGAAATCACACATCATACAAGCATCAGAAGTTATTTTAGGCCTGAGTTAAAAATAAAAACTATATCAAGACTATGCAGCAACTTTTAAATGTACTTTTAACCCTACTTAACAGATAAGCAATCCAATCTGAATCAAACACAATATAACTTATTTGAACCTTGTTTTACAACAATAAAAATAAATTTTTGCATCTTAAATATTATGAGAAACGCATTGGCCCTCATTCCGAGTTGTTCGCTCGGTAAATTTCATCGCATCGCAGCGTTTTTCAGCTTAGTACGCATGCGCAATGTTCGCACTGCGACTGCGCCAAGTAATTTTGCTATGAAGATAGTTTTTTTACTCACGGCTTTTTCTTCGCTCCGGCGAACGTAATGTGATTGACAGGAAATGGGTGTTACTGGGCGGAAACACAGCGTTTTATGGGCGTGTGGATGAAAACGCTACCGTTTCCGGAAAAAACGCAGGAGTGGCTGGAGAAATGGGGGAGTGTCTGGGCGAACGCTGGGTGTGTTTGTGACGTCAAACCAGGAACGACAAGCACTGAACTGATCGCAGATGCCGAGTAAGTCTGAAGCTACTCTGAAACTGCTAAGTAGTTTGTAATCGCAATATTGCGAATACATCGTTCGCAATTTTAAGAAGCTAAGATTCACTCCCAGTAGGCGGCGGCTTAGCGTGTGTAACTCTGCTAAAATCGCCTTGCGAGCGATCAACTCGGAATGAGGGCCATTGTCCCTTGAAATTTCATATCAGCGTCTTACTAATAACACAACAATACACACGGATATGATGATTTTCTCAGCTTTTATAATGCGTCCATCACAAGCTGATCGACCACAGCGTCGTGTTTATAATGTACAGTGCATCATTAAGAACGTGATATCCCGGACGAGCCCCCATCTAAGAATGCCAAATTGATTTCTCACAAATATTTAAAATGCCCGCTCTAATATATATTGCAGACGCCAGGCGCATCTTATTACCATATACGATAAAAGTGCACTGTACATCGCAAAACACTGTATCCCATAAGAGAAAAACAATACACCCACACGTTATCTGAGTTCCAAAGCTCATTGATGTATATATTTGTTATTAAAAGGATATGGATTCAATACATATTACAAAGTACAGTATACCTATAGTTACATGGTTACACTCACACAGTAAGCAGTTAGAACATAGTTACATATAGTTATATGCCATTACATACAGTTTCAGTTACATGCCAGCGATACAATTACCATTCCCTCCAATGCAGCTTATGTCTCCCTCTCTCTGTAAATAAATACAGGAACTGAACTGCCAGCAACTCCTCCATCATCCTCTGAGACCAAAAAGCAAGTAACTGACCTCCTGTGTGGTCAGCTTATGTCTCATCTAGTTTCTGGGGGAGGGGACTCATGATGAGTCACCAGTTCCTTTGTATATGGTAATCAGATTCAGCCTTGAAGACATCCAAAGGGCTGGCCTGAGTTCCCTGTCCACTGTAACATTCATTGTTCTAACAAAGTGATTTTAGTTTTTATACATGTAATCATAACTATTCGCTGCAATGTCCTACAACTTCATAACAAGTATCAAATTAATCTACACATTAAGCTGGTTGTTTTAATAGTAAACATGACAGGTCTATCTTGCTTCGTTCAAATAATACACATTCATTACATTAATTCATTAGATAATTTTAGCTCATCATGATGTCTGGCGCTTGATATTATTATAATTATGTACTGTATGAAATAAGTGTCGAATCCATCTCTGTGGCATGTCCGTGTAAGTGCGTGTGTTACCATATATGGCTGTGCTCGCTGCGCGTATTTGCAAGTATAGCGACTTAAATGTGTGTAGTTTGTATGTTCTCTTTATGTAATATTTTTGACTTCGACAAAAGTACCAGTACCTTCATATAGTGTTCATAGTTTTTATGCAGGATCAAAAAGCTCAATGAGTAGGGTGTATGATTAGAATTCAACAGGTTATAGGTTTGAAGCCAGGCTGGGGAGAGAGGCTGTGCAGCAGTCTCTGACCCCTTCCTGCCTGATGTCCTGCTATATAGCGGCCAGTGGCAGTGGGCAGGGTAGAAGTGTTACATGGGGGGGTTGGCGGGTGATTGTCCTGATCGCCTGCCCCCTGGATAGCCTGCCTGCAAACAGCCCACTGTCAACCAATTACACCCATTCAGCCTCAAGTGGAGGGGGCAGCTGAGATGTGTGCAATTCAGAACCTGCCATAGACATAGATATTCAGCTATGGAGTATTTAATAAACATAATTATCTCATAAAAGCTGGAAAGTGTGATATTTGTTTTCTGGAGACAGAGATGTTTGTTTAAGAAAAATAGATACATATCTCTTCTCCAGTGGCAGCTGCAGCACCGTCCAAAACTCAGATAGTGGAGCCACACCAACTGCCACCCCAAACACTGCCAAACTTTGCCGTCCGGGACTCACTGACAGTTGGTGTGGCTCCACTATTTGACTTTTTGGGGGGAATTCAAATGTTTGAAAATTCAGTTGGGTGTCTGTTTTGTCCTGTTTATTAGATAGGAAAAAACAGACACCCAACTGACTTTTCAAACAAGTGAATATCCCTCTTTGACTGCGCTGCAACTGCCAAATATGTTTATTAAATATGCCCCTAAAAAACCACAAGTTCCACTTGGAAAACGGTCTTGCGTTCATATCTGCATCAGCTCCTTAATTTTGGAACAACCATCTTATCTTCATGTAAGGATCAGCTTTACTTTCTATTTGATTCTGTTTTTTGCATTAGTGTTTTATTATCTTGGGATGATTGCACAATCTTCAGTGGTTTCATTGACAAAATGAATGTTTAATGTCCAGCATACTCAAGATTATATTTAAGAGTTGCAGAATCTGGCAGGCCAACCTCGGCCTCTGCAAAAGTAACTGGTGAACTCATCAGACTGAATTTCTGGAGAGTCTACAGTCCCCACTTCTCCTATTTACTCACTTTCTAGCCAAAAAAAATCTCTAAAATTGTATTGTTGAGAGGTAACTTGAGTTTATCTGACAGATTGGATTTGAAGAATATATAAGAGTGTACAATAAATTGCACAAGGCTAACCTCAATCAGTGTGTGGTTTTACACTGAGTGCAGCAATACTGGCAGACGGTGTTATGTCTGCAAAGTAGATCTCACGGGTTACTTGCTAGGTTGATATAGAAAAAGATGAAGTAAGACTCTCTGGAATGTGAGATGTTTAAAGGATGTATTTATTATGTGTAAATATTGCAAAGCCCATTTCTTACATTTTGAGAAATCATTTTGGCATGAATTGTTACAAATACGGCAATAGGAATTTATGTGAAAATGTCCATCTCCAGTATTTTGCAGAGACATTTGCAGTAATATCTCCAATAATGTGACAGAGGTTTTTGGGGCAGTACGGACGGTGTAATGGTTAGCATTACTGACTCACAGCACTACGGTCAATGGTTCAATTCTCACCATGGCCCTAACTGTGTGGAGTTTGTATAGTCTCCCCGTACTTGCGTGGGTTTCCTCTGGGTACTCCGGTTTCCTCCCACAATACAAAAATATACTGGTAGGTTAATTGGCTCCTAACAAAATTAACCCTAGCGTGAATGTGTGTGTACATGTGGTAGGGCATAGGTCTGCAAACTCGGTCCTCATTACCCCACACAGTGCATGTTTTGCAGGTCTCCTCACAGAATCACAAGTGAAATAATGAACTCCACCTGCGGACCCTTTAAAATGTGTCTGTGAGTAATTAATACACCTGTGCACCTGCTGGGTTACCTGCAAAATATGCACTGTGTGGGGTAATGAGGAAAGAGTTTGCTGACCTATGTGGTAGGGAATATAGATTGTAAGCTCCACTGGGGCAGGGACTGATGTGAATGGCCAAATATTCTCTGTAAAGCGCTGCGGAATATGTGTGCACTATATAAATAAATGGAAATAAATAATAGGTTTTCCAACAATGTCATGGAATCTCTGAGGATATTCTGTATCACTGGGGATGCAGTTAATTTACCAGCTGTCGGGGTCCCGGCGGTCAGGAGACTGATGCCGGAATCCCGACAGCCGGCGAAATTCCACCGGTCGGAATCCGAACCAGAGCCCAGAATTCCCACTCGGGGGGTGGTCCACGCTACCACCCGAGGGGGAATATAATAGTGTGCCAAAGTGTGGCAAGTGCAGCAAGCCTATGAGGGGATTGCTGTGCTCGCCGCCGGCATTCCTGCAGTTGGGAATCCAGCGTAGGCCTCCTGACTGCCGGTATTACATACCGGACCCATTTGTTTATGGAATGGGCCTGAATGAGTCAGTCACAGAGCGTCTATTGGCTGTCGCCCATCTACGGCTTTTATGCAAATGCCAATACAAATGTGTGTCCGAGTGTGCAAGGACTGAAAGACCCACAGTTAGCGTCCATGTACCCTGTGATAAGAAGTGGTGCAACCAGGGGCATAGGAACGAAAATTTTCATGGGGCGGAGGGAAAAAGGCCAAGGACTACTATTTGGCCTGGGGTTATGGATCAATGGGTTGACCGGGATAAGGTCAACAGTCATTAGTGAAAAAGTTGACACATGACAGGTTGACACATGAAAAGGTCGACATGAGGTTTTTTTTATGTTTTTGGTGTCGTTTTCTCTGTAACATGAACCCAATTAGAGCACCGTGTCCCCTAGCATGGCTTGCATTGTGGGACAGGTTACTGTTTTCAGTCTTAGTCAATGTGATTGGTAAAGTATGAAAAAGATAAAAAATAAATTGTTAAAAACTCATGTTGACCTTTTCCTGGGTCAACTATTGCCATGTTGACATTTTGTTCATGTCGACATAATACATGTCAACTAATAGTGGTCTAAGTACTGTTGATCTAAGTACTGTCGACCTACCATCCGGATATCAGGCCTGGAGCACCTTTGTCTCGCATTTGGTATCTCTCTACAACAGTTGTAAGCAGGGGTATAGCCAGAACTTTGTGGGCCCCTTAGCAACATTTTGCAGGGGCCCCATCCCAATGCTTCTAGAGAGATACTTCTCTGCAGCAGTTGTTCATGTTATGCCCCATAGTAGTGCCCTAGTTTCTTTTATGAATCGCAGTAGTGCTTAAGTTCACCCTATGTCACATTTCAGAGCTGCCAGTACACATTATGCCGCACAGTACCCCCAATTCACATTATGATATATAGTGCTCCCTATTCATATTGTGCCTCATTACAGTGCCCCAGTTCATATTATATAACATGAAAATGCCCTCCAGTTCATTTTATACCACACTGCAATGAGCAAGTCCAGGGGCATACTTTTATATATATATATATATATATATATATATATATATATATATAGAAGACGATAACAGGTGGCACTCACAGCTTGGTGGAAACTGGTAAATAAACGGACCAGATACCGTATAGATAGATCAACGTTTCAATTTATGCAATTGTCGTCAGGATACATGTATCCTGACGTCAATTGCATAAATTGAAACGTTGATCTATCTATACGGTATCTGGTCCGTTTATTTACCAGTTTCCACCAAGCTGTGAGTGCCGCCTGTTATCGTCTTCTATTTATCTCTTTATGGCTATGAGGGCACCGGGCGTGTTTCAAGTTTGTATTGGAGTGCCGGACATTGTGTGTATATATATATATATAAAAAGTAGTGGTTCCAAGCACTACACCACCCACATAGAATAGATGTATATAGTCTTTAGATATACTTCCAGTTCATATAAATAATCCTTCCGCTCTCCCCTATATTGAGGGTGGCAGCTTTTCCTCCAGGTGAACCGATGTTCCAAACGGTCCAAAAACAATGAATCTAAAAAAGATGAGAAATAGCGCCTTCTAGTGCAGTAAATAGGAACCTGATTTTCTAATACCTTCACCAGTATAATACACCCTTAGAAATGCATAAGTACCAGTTCAAGTGGACATATCCACTTTTTGTGTCACATAGATCCGGTGGGTAATTGCAACCAGGATGATTTTCTTCACCATAAAAGAACCTTGTATATCTCCAGTCCTGATTCGTTTGGAGAACTTAGTGCACTTTGTTCAAAGCCCTCTGACTCCATGCAGTTTGAACAGAGCGTGTTGTGTACACACCATTAGTTTTATTTCATATGAAAAAGGGTTACAGCCTTCCAGCTGTTGCTTGATGGGAGAAAGTACCGGCCCAATTTTTCACCCTGCCATCTGTCCTGGATCCTGTGCCGTTTTGCTCACTGAGATAAACAGCTTGTCAGCACCATAAGTTTCCTGAGTCCTGAGTTCTCTGCCTGGAAGGTAATAGTTAACGAGCTCAACCTGTGATTAATCTTCGGTGTGAGTCTGAATTCTGCAATCTGAAGTTTAGCTTATATATATATATATATTTTGCAGGCCCCAAGGAAAAAGTTTGAAAGGACCCCTACGTACCGCCCTATGGATACAAATGTATATGACACATGTAACTGTGGGGCTCATTCCCAGTTGACCGCTAGCTGCATTCATTCGCTGTGCAGCGATGAGGCAAAAAAACGGCACTTCTGCGCATGTGTATGCGGCGCAATGCGCACGCGCGTCGTACTATTACAACGGCCGATGTAGTTTCACACAAGGTCTAGCGAAGCTTTTCAGTCGCACTGCTGACCGCAGAGTGATTGACATGAAGTGGGCGTTTCTGGGTGTTAACTGACCATTTTCAGGGAGTGTTCGTAAAAACACAGGCGTGCCAGGAAAAACGCAGGCGTGCCAGGAAAAACGCATGCGTGGCTGAGCGAACGCAGGGCGTGTTTGTGACGTCAAAAGAGGAACTGAATAGTCTGAAGTGATCGCAAGCTTTAAGTAGGTTTAGAGCTACTCAGAAACTGCACAAAAAAACTTTGTAGCCACTCTGCGATCCTTTCGTTCGCACTTCTGCTAAGCTAAAATACACTCCCAGTGGGCGGCAGCATAGCGTTTGCACGGCTGCTAAAAACTGCTAGCGAGCGATCAACTCGGAATGACCACCTGTGACAGGGAAGGCGGGCCCCTCTCAGCTCTGGGCCCCATAGCAGCTGTACTGCCTGTACCTATAGTAGCTACGCCCTTGGTTGTAAGTGACTGTAGACATACAGAGACTCCCAATCCTATGTTACTTTTTGTCAGTGTTTCTGGGGTTGACCAACCCCAGTTTCATTGGTTTTTTTATTATAAAAATGTATGCATACATTATTAAGTAAATATTATAATTAATATTAACTACCAATTAGTACAATATCTCGTAGAAAAGTAGATAAATTCAATTGTTCATCTTAAAAATTTAATTTTTTTTATAGTCATTAACCTAGTTTTATTCAGATTTCGTTGACAGCTTTATCTCATTTGATTGGCAGTATTATTAAATCTCTAGTCACTGCCTCACTGGTTATGGTATGTACTATAAATGTAAATTGCTATATGTCATGTATCTCACTGGACGCACCGCATACAATTCAGGGTAAAAGTAAAGTTCATCAACACAGGTTATTTATTAAATGTTTATGGACGGAAAACGTAGAGCTTTTTAATTAAACAAATCAATCAATCTGTATACTAAGGCAATCTCCTATATATTTGCCCTGTGACTGTGCCTGGCCCTCTAACGCTGGGTGGAGTCACAGTGGTGGGCGGAGTTAGCAGCTCCTCCCCTGTCCCAGCACACCACTAGCAGGACGGAGCTGCAGACACATAATCCGCCCACCAGCCACATACGCGCACGCAGGGGGGGTTTCCGAGTAGCTAGAAACCCCCCCTGGTCTCCGATCCATCGGCGCTCCGGTCCGATTTTTTTTTTTTTTAAATGAGGAGAAGCTTATGCAGCAGCTCCCTCCTCTTTACACTGTCCGAGTGACAGTATGTGAACCTGGCTGCTGCCGCTGCTGGCTGCCTGTAGGGGGAGCTGCAGCGGAAGCACGCAGCTCCTCTCAGGCAGTTCAAGGGGCCATGAGACAGAGCTACGTGAGGCAGTGTCTGCTGTTTTCGGCTCCCACTGTAGTGTAAGGTGAGGAGGGGGTTCTGTTCAATGTTAATGGATGTGTGTATTGCTATGTAAAATGTATAGTGTGTGTGTATTAATGTATGTATGCTAAGTACATGTATAGTGTGTGTGTGTAACTATGTATGTTTGCTGTGTGCATATATAGTGTGTGTAACCACCCGTCCTGCTGCCGGCCACGCCCCCATTCACCTACAACGCTGCCTCCTCCCGGAGGAGGAGGCAGCAAAGTAGGTAAGCCTGATGTATATATGCTGTATGTATGTGTACTGTGTGTGCATGTATACTGTGTGTATGTACAGTATGCTGTGTGCATGTATAGTGTGTAACTATGTATGCTGTGTGTATGTATATATGCTGTATGCATGTGTACTGTGTGTGTGTTGTGTGCATGTATACTGTGCGTGTGTGGCTGTGTGCATGTATACTATGTTTGTATGTTTGCATGTATACTATTAGTATGTATACTGTGTGTGTGTGTGTGTGTGTGTGTGTGTGTGTGTGTGTGCATGTAAACTGTGTGTGTACACATGTATGCTGTGTACAGTATGTATGTATGTCTATGTACAGATGGTGTGTGTGTGTGTGTGTGTGTGTGTGTGTGTGTGTGTGTGTGTGTATATGTATGTGTATGTACGTATGTATGTGTGTATATATATATATATATATATATATATTTCTCTAACGTCCTAGTGGATGCTGGGGACTCCGTAAGGACCATGGGGAATAGCGGCTCCGCAGGAGACTGGGCACAGCTAAGAAAGAATTAGGACTACCTGGTGTGCACTGGCTCCTCCCACTATGACCCTCCTCCAGACTTCAGTTAGAATCCTGTGCCCGGCCGAGCTGGATGCACACTAGGGGCTCTCCTGAGCTCCTAGAAAGAAAGTATATGTTAGGTTTTTTATTTTACAGTGAGATCTGCTGGCAACAGACTCACTGCAGCGAGGGACTAAGGGGAGAAGAAGCGAACCTACCTAACTGGTGGTAGCTTGGGCTTCTTAGGCTACCGGACACCATTAGCTCCAGAGGGATCGACCGCATGGAACCGGCCATTGGAGTTCGGTCCCGGAGCCGCGCAGCCGGCCCCCTTACAGAGCCAGAAGCAAGATGAAATCCGGAAAATTGGCAGCAGAAGACATCAGTCTTCACCAAGGTAGTGCACAGCACTGCAGCTGTGCGCCATTGCTCCTCATACACACTTCACACTCCGGTCACTGAGGGTGCAGGGCGCTGGGGGGGGGCGCCCTGAGAAGCAATAAATACACCTTGGCTGGCAAATATATCACAATATATAGCCCCAGAGGCTATATAGGTGATAAATACCCCTGCCAGAATCCATAAAAAAGCGTGAGAAAAGTCCGCGAAAAAGGGGCGGAGCTATCTCCCTCAACACACTGGCGCCATTTTCTCTTCACAGTGTAGCTGGAAGACAGCTCCCCAGGCTCTCCCCTGTAGTTTTCAGGCTCAAAGGGTTAAAAAGAGAGGGGGGGGGGGGACTAAATTTAGGTGCAATACAAGCAGCTATTGGGGGAAAAATCACTCAGTTATAGTGTTATTCCCTGCATTATATAGCGCTCTGGTGTGTGCTGGCATACTCTCTCTCTGTCTCCCCAAAGGACTTTGTGGGGTCCTGTCCTCAGTCAGAGCATTCCCTGTGTGTGTGCTGTGTGTCGGTACGGCTGTGTCGACATGTGGGATGAGGAAGGTTACGTGGAGGTGGAGGCCGATAAATGGGATGTCGTCCCCTGTGGGGCCGACACCAGAGTGGATGGATAGGTGGAAGGTATTAAACGACAATATCAACTCCTTACAAGGCTGGATGACGTAAAACAGCTGTGGGACAGCCGGCTTCTCAGCCCGCGCCTGCCCAGGCGTCTCAAAGGCCATCAGGGGCTCAAAAAAGCGCCCGTTACCTCAGATGGCAGACACAGATGTCGACACGGAGTCTGACTCCAGTGTCGACGAGATTGAGACATATACACAATCCACTAGGAACATCCGTTACATGATCTCGGCAATAAAAAATGTGTTACACATTTCTGACATGAACCCAAGTACCACATAAAAGGGGTTTTATTTTTGGGGAGAAAAAGCAGCCAGTGTTTTGTTCCTCCATCAGATGAATGAATGAAGTGTGTAAAGTAGCGTGGGTTCCCCCAATAAGAAACTGGTAATTTCTAAAAAGTTACTGATGGCGTACCCTTTCCCGCCAGAGGATAGGTCACGTTGGGAGATATCCCTTAGGGTGGATAAGGCGCTCACACGTTTGTCAAAAAAGGTGGCACTGCCGTCTTAGGGTACGGCCACCTTGAAGGAGCCTGCTGATAAAAAGCAGGAGACTATCCTGAAGTCTGTATATACACACTCAGGTTATATACTGAGACCTGCAATCGCCTCAGCATAAATAGTGCTGCTGCAGCGTGGTCTGATACCCTGTCAGATAATATTAATACTCTAAGACAGGGAAAATAGTTTGCTAACATAGAGCATATTAAAGACGTTGTCTTATATATAAAGGATGCACAGAGGGATATTTGCCGGCTGGCATCCAGAATTAATGCAATGTCCATTCTGCCAGGAGGGTATTAGAAACCCGGCAGTGGACAGGTGATGCTGCCTATAAAAGGCACATGGAGACAGGTGCGGTAGGGGCGCGTCTCGGGAACTTCAGGGACCAGTGGGTTTGCCCACAGGTGGATCCCTAGGTTCTGCAAATAGTATCACAGGGATACAGGCTGGAGTTCGAGGCGACTCCCCCTCGCCGTTACCTCACCTCAGCCTTGTCTGCTGCCCTCGGAGAAAGGTAGTACTGGCGGCAATTCACAAGCTGCACTTCCAGCAGGTGAAATCTAGGTACCCCTCCTTCAACAAGGCCGGGGTTACTATTCCAAAATGTTGTGGTACCGAAACCAGACGGTTCGGTGAGACCCATTCTAAAATTGAAAGCTTTGAACACTTATATACGAAGGTTCAAGTTCGAAATGGAATCGCTCAGGGCGATTATTGCAAGCCTGGAGGGTATCACTGGACATCAAGGATGCTTACCTGCATGTCCCTATTTACCCTTTTCACCAGGAGTACCTCAAAATTGTGGTACAGGATTGTCATTACCAATTCCAGACGTTGCCGTTGGTCTGTCCCCGGCACCGAGGTATTTACCAAGGTAATGGCCGAAATAATTATCCCGTACTTGGACGATCTCCTTATAAAGGCGAGGTCCAGGGAGCAGTTGTTCGGCGGAGTAGCACTATCTCGGGAAGTGCTACAACAGCACGGCGGAATTCTGAATATTCCAAAGTCGCAGCTGGTTCCTACGACGCGTCTACTGTTCCTGAGTATGGTTCTGGACACAGAACAGGATAAAAAGGTTTTCTCCCGGAGGAGAAGTCCAAGGAGTTGTCGTCTCTAGACAGAGACCTCCTAATACGTATACAGGTGTCGGTGCATCAATGCACGCGAGCCCTGGGAAGGATGGTAGCTTCTTACGAAGAAATTCCATTCGCCAGGTCCCATTCAAGGATTTTCCAGTGGGATCTGTTGGACATGTGGTCCGGGTCGCATCTTCAGATGCATCGGCGGATAACCCTGTCTCCAAGGGCCAGGGTGTCGTTGTTGTGGTGGCTGCAGAGTGCTCATCTTCTAGGGGGCCGCAGATTCGGCATACAGGACTGGGTCCTGGTGACCACGGAAGCCAGCCTTCGAGGCTGGGGGGCAGTCACACAGGGAAGAAACTTCCAAGGCTATGGAAAAGTCAGGAGACTTCCCTACACATAAATATTCTGGAACTAAGGGCCATTTACAATGCCCTAAGTCAGGCTAGACCCCTGCTTCAACACCGGCCGGTGCTGATCCAGTCAGACAACATCACGGCGGTCGCTCATGTACACGACAGGGCGGCACAAGAAGCAGGATGGCGATGGCAGAAGCCACAAGGATTCTCCGATGGGCGGAAAATCATGTGTTAGCACTGTCAGCAGTGTTCATTCCCGGAGTGGACAACTGAGAAGCAGACTTTCTCAGAAGACACGACCTCCACCCGGGAGAGTGGGGACTTCATCCAGAAGTCTTCCAAATGATTGTACACCGTTGGGAAAGGCCACAGGTGGACATGATGGCGTCCCGCCTCAACTAAAAGTTACAAAGATATTGCGCCAGGCCAAGGACCCTCAGGCGATTGCTGTGGACGCTCTGGTAACACCGTGGGTGTACCAGTCGGTGTATGTGTTCCCTTCTCTGCCTCTCTTATCCAGGGTAATGAGAATAATAAGAAGGAGAGGAGTAGGAACTATACTCATTGTTCCGGTTTGGCCAAGAAGAGCTTGGTAACCAGAACTCCAAGAAATGATCTCAGAGGACCTATGGCCTCTGCCGCTCAGACAGGACCTGCTGCAGCAGGGGGCCTGTCTGTTTCAAGACGTACCGCGGCTGCGTTGACGGCATGGCGGTTGAACGCCGGATCCTGAAGGAAAAGGGAATTCCGGAGGAAGTTATCCCTACGCTATTTAAAGCTAGGAAAGAAGTGAACGCTAACCATTATCACCGCATATGGCGGAAATATGTTGCGTACTGTGAGGCCAGGAAGGCCCCAAAGGAGAAATTTCAGCTAGGTCGATTTCTGCACTTCCTACAGTCAGAGGTGACTATGGGCCTACAATTGGGTTCCATTAAAGTCCAGATTTCGGCTCTATCGATTTTCTTCCATAATGGAACTGGCTTCACTGCCTGAAGTTCAGACATTTGTCATGGGAGTGCTGCATATTCAGCCTCCTTTTGTGCCTCCAGTGGCACCGTGGGACCTCAACGTGGTGTTGGGTTTCCTAAAGTCACATTGGTTTGAGCCACTCAAAACCGTGAATTTAAAATATCTCACGTGGAAAGTGGTCATGCTTTTGGCCTTGGCTTCGGCAAGGCGGGTGGCAAAATTGGCGGCCTTGTCATGCAAAAGCCCCTATTGGATTTTCCATATGGATAGGGCAGAATTGAGGACTAGTCCCCAGTTTCTTCCTAAGGTGGTATCAGCTTTTCACTTGAACCAACCTATCGTGGTGCCTGCGGCTACTAGGGACTTGGAGGACTCCAAGTTACTGGACGTAGTCAGGGCCTTGAAAATTTATGTTTCCAGGACGGCTGGAGTCAGGAAGACTGACTCGCTGTTTATCCTGTATGTACCAAACAAGATGGGTGCTCCTGCTTCAAAGCAGACTATTGCTCGCTGGATTTGTAGCACAATTCAGCTTGCGCATTCTGTGGCTGGCCTGCCGCAGCCTAAATCTGTAAAAGCCCATTCCACGAGGAAAGTGGGCTCTTCTTGGGCGGCTGCCCGAGGGGTCTCGGCTTTACAACTTTGCCGAGCTGCTACTTGGTCAGGGGCAAACACGTTTGCAAAATTCTACAAAATTGATACCCTGGCTGAGGAGGACCTTGAGTTCTCTCATTCGGTGCTGCAGAGTCATCCGCACTCTCCCGCCCGTTTGGGAGCTTTGGTATAATCCCCATGGTCCTTACGGAGTCCCCAGCATCCACTAGGACGTTAGAGAAAATAAGATTTTACTCACCGGTAAATCTATTTCTCGTAGTCCGTAGTGGATGCTGGGCGCCCGTCCCAAGTGCGGACTGTCTGCAATACTTGTATATTGTTATTGTTAACTAAAAGGGTTATGGTTGAGCCATCTGTTGAGAGGCTCTGTTATGTTCATACTGTTAACTGGGTATAATATCACGAGTTATACGGTGTGATTGGTGTGGCTGGTATGAGTCTTACCCGGGATTCAAAATCCTTTCCTTATTGTGTCAGCTCTTCCGGGCACAGTATCCTTACTGAAGTCTGGAGGAGAGTCATAGTGGGAGGAGCCAGTGCACACCAGGTAGTCCTAATTCTTTCTTAGAATATACTAATTAATGTTCTATACAAACCATTAAAGGAGCGCTGTTTACGGATAAAAAATCATTTATTAATAGATATGGTGGAGAACCACCTAGATAATAAAAATGAATTTAGGAAAAACACACAGTGCAAATATAGTTGCATATACGATAATCACATACACAATTGGCAGTAAAATAGCTATGATCGGCCTAAACGCCAAATTAATATAAAAGTCCACAGTATGTTAGGCTGGTATCATCCGTACTGATAAGGCGTATGAAAAAATGTTTCAGCAGGTTAAAAAACTGTTGCTAGTATTTATAGGCAGTGAGGTTTTTGTGTTTGCTGTATCTCACCCCTCACATTCAGGACCGTTCTCACCCGTAGTAGTAAATGCTGATTCCCGTCTGTAGCAATTAGCGGAGGTGACTCACGGCAGCCGTCAGCGGCTATATCAGATTGTCCGGCAGCGGAATCGTAGTTACTGCATAACACCTCAGCAGAACGGGGCTTTTCAAGCACAGCAAGAGGAGTGTAATTGCGGTGTGTCCGGTTAATGGAGGTGGTGAAAAAGCATCTCAATCGCTCAATACCAGTAACGGAAGGTCCATAAAGTCTCCAGCAGTGGACAGGTTTGTACGGTGACCCTCTACGCGTTTCTCCGCCCACAACACCGGCGGTTTCTTCAGGAGGTGTGAATACCCATTTTGGCAGGTGTGGGTATATTTAAATGAACAGCAGCCAATCAGCTATAAGGTCTCTTTCTTCACACCTGAGAGTTGTGATTGGGTTTCACACTATGATAGGTCCTTTGCACATGTGTCCTTCACTTGTTTTTGATCTTTAATCAGGTGTATAAGCTACATAGATTACGAGTAATAATACAGATACAAAAATATATAAAAAATAATAAGATATTAAAAACAAACGCATTATATTGCCGCAATCGGTAGAAAGAATGCCGAATAAATAGATATAGGTGATCCCGTAATTTACAAGGTATATATAGAGATACAATGCATAATAAACTCTAATTCGAGTGAATGAATTTAGATCACCTGCAGTATAAATTATAATAAGTTTAGCATCAAGCATAATATATCCTTGATACTTAACCACATTCGGTGTATCATTATTAGAATTATTTAAGTATTTTTATTTTTATTTTCATTATATAGTGATCAACATTATTTCACCATTCTTATACCAAGAGCGGCAATTAACATAGATATGGGTATGGCATCCCAGAGGATTTGGTATACATAAAGAACCAGCATTAGTTCTCCCGGCTGCAATAGCCCAGCGGATAGAGACATGGACCACGACCACAAGGCTCCCGGTTCAAATCCAGAGACGAAGGGACATATTCTCATAGTCTATCCTTTACATTTTAAAAAAAAAAATTTATTTAGTTTTTTGTGTATTTTTTATATATATATTATTAGCATTATCATTTTTATAGAAGAATAGATAGAAAAAATATAGTATTCTATAAAGAGATTAAATGCATAAATTTCATTGGTATAGTTATACAGAACCCAGGTTCTGACCAAAGCTACTTCTTCGCCAGAGAAAAAAGAAAGAAGAAGGGAGGCAAGTTTTGAGGACAAACAGAAGATTATTACTTATAAACATATTCTAAATCTCAGCTTCTATGTTGAGCTTAGCTAGGGTATGGTTCATAATTAAACCCATAATTATATAAATCCCAGATATGTATATAACCAGTCCATCTATATCCAATATATGTGTGGATGCCAAAATCAACAAACACACATATATAAACATATATGTCAACTTCACATTACAGCACACAGGTATATACATATTTGTCCCTACATACATACTAGAGCCTATAGAGAGAGAGAAATTAGATGCCATTAAGTTCAATATTCTCATTAAGGCCTATGGGATGCAGGGTTTCCAGATTACAAATCCAAAAAGCTTCTCTATTACAGAGATAGTTGTATCTATCCCCACCCCGTGGGGTCGTGGTGATATGTTCTATTCCCTGTAGGGATAAAACTCTGCAATCCCCATCATGTAGGGAATTGACATGTCGGGGTACACTGTGTTTCATGGATTTATTTAAAACTAGTCTTCTATGTTCTGAAAACCTAGTACTGAGTTGTCTAATGGTCCTGCCAACGTATTGTATCCCACAAATGCAGGTAATTAAGTATATTACAAAGGTCGTTTGGCAGGTGATTTGACCCGAAATGTTAAAGGTCTTCCCGGTTTTGAATGAAGAGAATTGATCACTCTCAGTAACGAACTTACACGTCATACATCTAGGTCTATTACATCTTTGACTTCCTATTCTGGATTTCCCATGTCCAGAAATAGGGATAGATATCAGAGCACTGGCTTCTGATTTCAAGGAGTTGTGGCTGGATCCCAAAGGATCATTTGATTTGACGAAATGACTGGGGGACAGAAGATTTTGAAGGTTTCTTGTTTTCTTAAAAATGATCTTTATTTCCTTTTCTAGGGAATCTGCAAGAATTCTGTCCATTTTAAGTATGGGAAGATTTTTGTTTAAAATTTTCCTTACCGAATGCGAGGCACTATTGAATTTTGAAATAAAGATGGGTTTGTTATCTTTAAATTCTAAAGAGGGGAGAATAGTTGATGTTTTAATTTTTAGTATAAGTAAAATATAAGTAATAATCTTCTGTTTGTCCTCAAAACTTGCCTCCCTTCTTCTTTCTTTTTTCTCTGGCGAAGAAGTAGCTTTGGTCAGAACCTGGGTTCTGTATAACTATACCAATGAAATTTATGCATTTAATCTCTTTATAGAATACTATATTTTTTCTATCTATTCTTCTATAAAAATGATAATGCTAATAATATATATATAAAAAATACACAAAAAACTAAATAAAATTTTTTTTAAAATTTTTTTTTAAAAATGTAAAGGATAGACTATGAGAATATGTCCCTTCGTCTCTGGATTTGAACCGGGAGCCTTGTGGTCGTGGTCCATGTCTCTATCCGCTGGGCTATTGCAGCCGGGAGAACTAATGCTGGTTCTTTATGTATACCAAATCCTCTGGGATGCCATACCCATATCTATGTTAATTGCCGCTCTTGGTATAAGAATGGTGAAATAATGTTGATCACTATATAATGAAAATAAAAATAAAAATACTTAAATAATTCTAATAATGATACACCGAATGTGGTTAAGTATCAAGGATATATTATGCTTGATGCTAAACTTATTATAATTTATACTGCAGGTGATCTAAATTCATTCACTCGAATTAGAGTTTATTATGCATTGTATCTCCATATATACCTTGTAAATTACGGGATCACCTATATCTATTTATTCGGCATTCTTTCTACCGATTGCGGCAATATAATGCGTTTGTTTTTTATATCTTATTATTTTTTATATATTTTTGTATCTGTATTATTACTCGTAATCTATGTAGTTTATACACCTGATTAAAGATCAAAAACAAGTGAAGGACACATGTGCAAAGGACCTATCATAGTGTGAAACCCAATCACAACTCTCAGGTGTGAAGAAAGAGACCTTATAGCTGATTGGCTGCTGTTCATTTAAATATACCCACACCTGCCAAAATGGGTATTCACACCTCCTGAAGAAACCGCCGGTGTTGTGGGCGGAGAAACGCGTAGAGGGTCACCGTACAAACCTGTCCACTGCTGGAGACTTTATGGACCTTCCGTTACTGGTATTGAGCGATTGAGATGCTTTTTCACCACCTCCATTAACCGGACACACCGCAATTACACTCCTCTTGCTGTGCTTGAAAAGCCCCGTTCTGCTGAGGTGTTATGCAGTAACTACGATTCCGCTGCCGGACAATCTGATATAGCCGCTGACGGCTGCCGTGAGTCACCTCCGCTAATTGCTACAGACGGGAATCAGCATTTACTACTACGGGTGAGAACGGTCCTGAATGTGAGGGGTGAGATACAGCAAACACAAAAACCTCACTGCCTATAAATACTAGCAACAGTTTTTTAACCTGCTGAAACATTTTTTCATACGCCTTATCAGTACGGATGATACCAGCCTAACATACTGTGGACTTTTATATTAATTTGGCGTTTAGGCCGATCAAAGCTATTTTACTGCCAATTGTGTATGTGATTATCGTATATGCAACTATATTTGCACTGTGTGTTTTTCCTAAATTCATTTTTATTATCTAGGTGGTTCTCCACCATATCTATTAATAAATGATTTTTTATCTGTAAACAGCGCTCCTTTAATGGTTTGTATAGAACATTAATTAGTATATTCTTGTAATTGGCATCCAGGTGCCCTTTAGGAGCTGCTATCATATTTTATTAATTAATTGTCAATCAGGTGTGCTTTTTAAACTCTTGATAATCCTAGCGCCCGATATATAGGAATATATATTCCTTATACTCTCCCCTAATTCTTTCTTAGCTGTGCCCAGTCTCCTGCGGAGCCGCTATTCCCCATGGTCCTTACGGAGTCCCCAGCATCCACTACGGACTACGAGAAATAGATTTACCGGTGAGTAAAATCTTATTTTATATATATATACACACAGCTTGTGCAGTGTGCTGGCTACTCAATTACGAGCACACACACACATACACACGCGCGCACGGAAACCCCCCCATGAAAATCCTGCGTTTGCCACTGAGCCAGAAGCCACCAGGGCATGGACACCCCACACTGCCAGGTAACCACAGACCCCTCCCGTGCCACCTACACCCCAATTCCACCCGCACCACACACCCCAAACCCCCCTCCAGCAGCCACTGACAGCCCAGACACCCCCGACCCCAACGCCTGCATAACTCACCAGCACACACTGCCCAGCCTAACCCACCGCACTGAACCCACCCGCCGCACAAGCCAGCACCTCCCACAGCCATCCGCGCCACGGACACGGTGGCCGGGCCCTGCCCCCGCACCACGGCCGACCAGACAGCCGCAGCCCGCACCACCCCTCCCGCCCTCCACACACCCCCAACGCCAGCTCCCGCACTGCAGCCGCGCCTGAGACCCACTGTCCCGCCAGACGCCGTCCGCACAACGGACGAAGAGATTGCAGTTACGGCGCAGCATCACCCGCGCCTGTAACTGCTGCCGCCGCCGCCGCCATACACATCAGGAGGGACGGGTGGCGCAGGAGAAGGCTTCATAGCCCCCCCTGCGCCGGTACAGACACCCGCTGCCTCCTCCGCACACCGAACACAACGCTGCCTCCCACCATCCCCAGATTCCCGGACTGTACACCACAGGGCCTGGGCTGCCGGCTCCACAGGCCAGAGACGGGGGACAGCGCGCCTGCTAATGTGGCCGCTACACCAACTTCACAGGTGAGAGTGCACAGGCAGCTCCGCCTCTCTGTGTCCCCTCCCAGCCGCCCGCGTCTCTGCGTCCCCTCCCTGCCGCCCCCCGCGTCTCTGCATCCCCTCCCTGCGTCTCTGCGTCCCCTCCCTGCCGCCCCGCGTCTCTGCGTCCCCTCCCTGCCGCCCCGCTTCTCTGCATTCACTCCCTGTCGCCCCGCGATTCTGCGTCCCCTCCCTGCCGCCCCGCGTCTCTGCGTCCCCTCCCTGCCGCCCCGCGTCTCTGCGTCCCCTCCCAGCCGCCCTGCGTCTCTGCGTCCCCTCCCTGCCGCCCCGCGTCTCTGCGTTCCCTTCCTGCCGCCCCGCGTCTCTGCGTTCCCTCCCTGCCGCCCCGCGTCTCTGCGTTCCCTCCCTGCCGCCCCGCGTCTCTGCGTCCCTTCCGTGCCGCCCCGCATCCCATCCCTGTCGCCCCGCGTCTCTGTGTCCCCTCCCTGCCACCCCGCGTCTCTTTGTCCCCTCCCTGCCACCCCGCATCTCTGCGTCCCCTCCCTGCCGCCCGCATCTCTGCGTCCTCTCCCTGCCGCTCGCGTCTCTGCGTCCCCTCCCTGCCGCCCGCGTCTCTGCATCCCCTCCCTGCCACCCGCGTCTCTGCATCCCCTCCCTGCCGCCCGCGTCTCTGCGTCCCCTCCCTGCCGCCCCACGTCTCTCTATCCCCTCCCTGCCGCCCCGCGTCTCTGCGTCTCCTCCCTGCCGCCCGCGTCTCTGCGTCCTCTCCCTGCCGCCCGCGTCTCTGCGTCCACTCCCTGCCACCCGCGTCTCTACGTCCCCTCCCTGCCGCCCGCATCTCTGCGTCCTCTCCCTGCCGCTCGCGTCTCTCTGTGCCCCCTCCCTGCCGCCCGCGTCTCTGCATCCCCTCCCTGCCACCCGCGTCTCTGCATCCCCTCCCTGCCTCCCGCGTCTCTGCGTCCCCTCCCTGCCGCCCCACGTCTCTCTATCCCCTCCTTGCCGCCCCGCGTCTCTGCGTCCCTTCCCTGCCGCCCGCGTCTCTGCGTCCTCTCCCTGCCGCCTGCGTCTCTGCGTCCACTCCCTGCCACCCGCGTCTCTACGTCCCCTCCCTGCCGCCCGCGTCTCTGCGTCCCCTCCCTGCCGCCCCACGTCTCTCTATCCCCTCCCTGCCACCCGCGTCTCTGCGTCCCCTCCCTGGTACCCCGCGTCTCTGCGTCCCCTCCCTGCCGCCCCGCCTCCCTGCCTCCCCTCTCTGCCGCCCACGTCCCTGCGTCCCCTCACTGCCGCCCACGTCTCTGCGTCCCCTCCCTGCCGCCCGCGTCTCTGCGTCCCCTCCCTGCTGCCCGCCTCTCTGCGTCCCCTCCCTGCCGCCCGCGTCTCTGCGTCCCCTCCCTGCCGCCCGCATCTCTGCGTCCCCTCCCTGCTGCCCCGCGTCTTTGTCCCCTCCCTGCGTCTCTGCGTCCCCTCCCTGCCGCCCCGCCTCTCTGCGTCCCCTCCCTGCCGCCCCGCGTCTCTGCGTCCCTTCCCTGCCGCCCCGCGTATCTGCCTCGCCTCCCTGCCGCCCCGCCTCTCTGTGTCCCCTCCCTGCCGCCTCTCTGCGTCCCCTCCCTGCCGCCCCACATCTCTGCGTCCCCTCCCTGGTACCCTGCGTCTCTGCGTCCCCTCCCTCCCCGCGTCTCTGCGTCCCCTCCCTGCCGCCCGTGTCTCTGCGTCCCCTCCCTGCCGCCCCGCGTATCTGCCTCCCCTCCCTGCCGCCCTGCCTCTCTGCGTCCCCTCCCTGCCGCCCCGCCTCTCTGCATCCCCTCCCTGCCACCGTGCGTCTCTGTGTCCCCGCCCTGCGTCTCTGTGTCCCCGCCCCGCATCTCTGTGTCCCCTCCCCGTCTGTCTCCTCCCCGCCGCCCCGCGTCTTTGTGTCCCCTCCCCAACATCCCGCGTCTCTGCAGGGGTAAAGGGGCGCAGCCCCTTCCGACGGTGTGAAGAGCGCCCGTAGGGCGCGATGAAGCACCTAGTCTATATTAAATAACATTTGGTAGTTATACTAAGACAATCTAAATTGTAAAAAAGTTATACAAGTTTAGAACAGATACCGTACCATGGGCCTAATTCAAGGTTGATTGCAAAATAAAATTTTCCTCTAATGGACAAAACCATGTGCAGTGCAGGGGAGGCAGATATAACATGTGCAGAGAGAGTTAGATTTGGGTGGGGTGTGTACAAACTGAAATCTAAATTGCAGTGTAAAAATAATGCAGCCAGTATTTACCCTGCACAGAAACACTATAACCACCCAAATCTAACTCTCTCTGCACATGCTACATCTGGCCCCCCCTGCAGTGCACA
Source organism: Pseudophryne corroboree (assembly GCF_028390025.1). Classification (NCBI taxonomy): domain Eukaryota; kingdom Metazoa; phylum Chordata; class Amphibia; order Anura; family Myobatrachidae; genus Pseudophryne; species Pseudophryne corroboree. Next base: position 76,391,615 of record NC_086454.1, read on the forward strand.
TGGTTTTGCCCATTAGAGGAAAATGTTATTTTACAATCAATCTTGAATTAGGCCCCATGACTTGAGAAAGAGTGAAGGACCTACTCCTACACTTTGCCAAAAATATGTTTCCTCTCTTTATTCCTTATTACAAACTCTCTGAACACGTTGTACAAGTCCAGTGCAGCTGTGTGTTCTTGATAAACATGAAGTATCAAGAGCTGCATTAGGCATTTCTGTGTCATGGTAGACCTCAGATGGCGGAATGCTTTAAAGGTGTGCTCTGATGTCGCAGCTGAAGCGGGCACAGTCATGACGAGCACCAAGACCAATACCACCTGCTGGAGCAGGGCTTTCATTGTGTCAGACTCCTTACTGCATGAGGTGGGTGCTTCGCAGGGCAGATTCTTCAACAGCTGGAATGTAGAAGTTCATAGGGGGGCAAAATACAGTCTTTACCCACCCAACAGAAATCATAGGGGGGCAACTGCCCCACTCCTCCCCAATTCCTTTGCCCCTGGGTGCGTCCTTATATGCCACCTTTGACTGCAGCAACGAAACGTTCAGCAGCCCTATGGCAGGTTCAGTTTCTGTGTCTGACTGTGGCCTCCTATGCAGTGGCTGTGCAACTGTGAACGCAGCCGCTTGCAGGGACACGCCTGCGACACGCCCATAATACACCTATGGAATGGACCAGTTTTGTGTGCGTTTGTAGCCACCGCCCAGGAATGCCCATCCCTCTTCCACACTATTTCTGATTCTGTGCGTCTCGATCGCAACATTGTTACTGTATGTACACGCTGTGTAACGCATGCGCCCTGCGAGTCTTTAGAAATTTTTCCGCAAGGACGCTTGCAAAGAACCACTCAACTACACGGACATTGGCATTGTGTGTGGATTACATGCATTTCTGAGTTAGGTTCCCCATTTCAAGGCTGTCCGACAGTGACTTCTGACAAAACACCCCTTCCTCTGTGTTTTAGTATTATCAATTCGTGATTGGACTAATATAGTGCACAATATTATATATCGTCCAGAACCAATATATTGGTTCAGAATAGAGGGGGTCATTCCAAGTTGATCGCTCGCTAGTTATTTTTTGCAGCGCCGGGATCAGATAGTCGCAGCCTATGGGGGAGTGTATTTTCGCTTTGCAAGTGTGCGAACGCTTGTGCAGCCGAGCGGTACAAAAAAGTTTTGTGCAGTTTCTGAGTAGGTCTGAACTTACTCAGCCGCAGCGATCACTTCAGCCTGTCCGGTCCCGGAATTGACGTCAGACACCCGCCCTGCAAACGCCTGGACACGCCTGCGTTTTTTCCAAACACTCCCAGAAAACGGTCAGTTGACACCCATAAACGCCCTCTTCCTGTCAATCTCCTTGCAATCGGTTGTGCAAATGAATTCTTCATTAAATCCATCGCTCAGCAACGATCCGCTTTGTACCCATACGACGCACCTGCACATTGCGGTGCACACGCATGCGCGGTTTTGCCGAGTTTTGATCTGATCGCAGCGCTTAAAAAAATAGCAAGCGATCAACTCGGACTGACCCCCAGATAACGGACAGCAGTGAAGATAACAAAAAAAAAAGAGTGAGAGAGGAACATGGTGGGAGGAGAGAGAATGATGAGAGGCGTGGCAAAATGGGAAAAATAGGTGCGGGAACACAGGTAGAGACTACAGAAAAGGAGGAATGGGGAGAGCCAAATAAGGTATAGGACAGGAGGAAAGAGAAACAAAGAGGTGAGGGAAAAGAAGGACATATGTGGAAAGGTGAAGGTGGCGAGAGAACGGAGGCAGGGGAAAGAGGGAGAGAGAGAATGGCAGAGGAGAGAAAGAATGGGGTGGGGTATGGGAAACTGTGAGAACAGAGGGGGTGGAGGAATAGAGAGAACCAGAGAATGAGGGGGTGAGGTGGGAAAAGAGGCAGGGAGATAGAATGGGGGGTGGGGGAAGGCAGAAAGGGGTGGGTGAGAATTAGGACAAGTCTAAAATACTAGTGTAAACATAATAGGGCTAATCCTGAGTGCTGTGATTGGTCGCATCGCAAGATGAGCAAATTTCTGTATACAGAGAATATAACAATTTTTTCCGTAAACATAGTTCTGCAGCAACATAAACCCAAATTACTTCCAACTCCCAATCCAGCCCATAGCGTCTGCAGCTAATGCTGCCCTGGGAATAAAAGCCTGAAGAAGTAAATAAAAATGTAAGTGATACTCGGCAGAAGGTTGTCAACAGGGGATCAGTACGAGATCCCGGTGGACGGGATCCCGGCGGTCAAAATACCGACACCGGAATCCCGACAGGGGTGGGGAGCGGAACGCAGCCCCTTGCGGGCACGGTGCCTCGCTACGCTCGCCACACTAATTTATTCTCCCTCTATGGGTGTCGTGGGCACCCACGGAGGGAGAATATGTCGGGATTGTGCCGGTCGGGATTCCGGCATCGGTATTTCGACCGCCGGGATTCCGTCCGGCGGGATCTTGACCGCCTCCCGTCAACAGAGCTCACTTGATGACTGTCATGGGTCGCCCAATCAGCTTGGGAATCCCATGCATCAAAGTATTCTCAGCACAGCCCCATTTTTTCACACGTGGAATCTATTTTATCATTTGAAATCTTTAACTCACAATAAGTTTTCCCAAATTGCCATAACAAGTAATAATAGGTGTCCATGAGGATCATTCAGGTGCGGTTGTTCTTCCTACTCTTGTTGCAATGATTTGCCGCATGCAATTGTGATTATATGCTAATATGGGCAGACGCTAACCTATGCTGAAGTATGCACACTGCGATCGCATCAATTACGTATGGCGCCACATGATTGCAGGAACATCGGTAACATCATCGCACATCGGGTCGCCACGCAGGGTATGAGTACATCGGCTGAGCTGACATGCCTGCGTTTGCCTAACCACTCCCTGTTACCACTCAAAATGCTAACTTCCTGTCACTAAATGCAACTGAAACTTGCAGCGACCGCACTCGCAAATCGCACGCTGCGGGTGCGCAATGCAGCTCATACACATGTGTAGTGAGAAAACATAGATCGATATGCGTACAATGGGGGTAATTCAGACCTGGTCGTAGCAGCAAATTTGTTGGCAGTTGGGCAAAACCATGTGCACTGAAGGGGGGGGGCAGATATAACATGTGCAGAGAGAGTTAGATTTGGGTGGGTGATATTATATCTGTGCAGGGTAAATACTGGCTGCTTTATTTTTACACTGCAATTTAGATTTCAGTTTGAACACACCCCACCCAGTGACGTGCGGTGAGGTAAATGGCTTGGGAGGCACTGGCCAGTATCAGAGCCAGATGTACACACACATATATGAAACTGATAGAGGAGCATGTCAGGGAGGGCTGCACTAGGGGGGTCATTCTGAGTTGGATTGCTCGCTAGCTACTTTTAGCAGCCGTACAAACACATAGTCGCCGCCCATGGGGGAGTGTATTTTCGCTTTGCAAGAGTGCGAAGGCCTGTGCAGCCGAGTGGTTCCAAACACATTTTGTGCAGAACAAGACCAGCGGCGCCCCCACCCCCCTCATGTAAAATAGGGGCAGTGCGCGCCGTAGGCGCGTGACTAAAATATAGGGGCATGGCTTCATGGGGAAGGGGTGTGGCCACAAAATAAAACCAATTCATATAATGGTGCACAGTAGTCTCCATTTTTAAAATTACGCCGCAAAGTAGCGCCACTACACCAGGCAAAGCCCCCTTTTTACACATTACGGCAGACAGAGTCCACCTTTTTACACATTATGGTGGACAGATTCCCCTTTGTACACATTACAGCAGACAGCGTTCCCATTTTTAAACATTACGGCAGACAGCGTCCCTATTTTTACACATTGTGGCAGCCAGCGTCCCCTTTTTTACACATTGTGGCAGATAGAGTCCCCTTTTTTACACATCATGGCAGACAGCTCCCATTTTTCTACACATTGCGGCAGACAGCGTCCCCATTTTTACACATTGCGGCAGACAGCGTCCCCATTTTTACACATTGTTGCAGATAGAGTCCCCTTTTTTACACATAACGGCAGACAGCGTCCCCTTATTACACATTACGGCAGACAGCGTCCCCTTATTACACATTACGGCAGACAGTGTCCCCTTATTACACATTACGGAAGACAGAGTCCCCGTATTACACATTACGGCAGACAGCATCCCCTTCTTACACATTACGGAAGACAGAGTCCCCTTATTACACATTACGGCAGACAGCGTCCCCTTATTACATATTACGGCAGACAGCATCCCCTTATTACACATTACGGCAGACAGCGTCCCCATTTTTACACATTACGGCAGACAGCGTCCCCTTATTACACATCACGGCAGACAGCGTCCCCTTATTACACATTACGGCAGACAGCATCCCCTTCTTACACATTACGGAAGACAGAGTCCCCTTATTACACATTACGGCAGACAGCGTCCCCTTATTACATATTACGGCAGACAGCATCCCCTTATTACACATTACGGCAGACAGCGTCCCCATTTTTACACATTACGGCAGACAGCGTCCCCTTATTACACATCACGGCAGACAGCGTCCCCTTATTACACATTACGGCAGACAGCGTCCCCCTTTTTTACACATAATGGCAGACAGCGTCCCCTTATTACACATTACGGCAGACAGCGTCCCCTTATTACACATTACGGTAGACAGTGTCCCCTTTTTACACATTATGGCAGACAGCGTCCCCATTTTTACACATTGCGGCAGACAGCGTCCCTTTTTTACACATTGCGGCAGACAGCGTCCCCTTATTGCACATTACGGCAGACAGCGTCCCCATTTTTACACATTGCGACAGACAGCGTCCCCTTATTACACATTACGGCAGACAGCGTCCCCCTTTTTTACACATAACGGCAGACAGCGTCCCTTTATTACACATAACGGCAGACAGCGTCCCCTTATTACACATTACGGCAGACAGTGTCCCCTTTTTACACATAACGGCAGACAGCGTGCCCTTGTTAAACATAGCGGCAGACAGCGTCCCTTTTTTACACATTGCGGCAGACAGCGTCCCCTTATTACACATTACGGCAGACAGCGTCCCCTTATTACACATTGCGGCAGACAGCGTCTCATTTTTACACATTGCGGCAGACAGAGACCCCTTTTTACACATTGCGGCAGACAGAGACCCCTTTTTACACATTAAAAAAAAATCCTGAGATCATGTGCTGTTAGCAGAGATAACAACTTGATCTCAGGCACTGAAGCCTCGGCTGCTGAGGGAGATAAGAGAGAGATGCTTTGAGTAACCCCCCCTCCCCCCTCCGCCCTCCCCCCCCCCTCCCTCCGCCCTTCCCCTTCCCAGTTCACTGGATCAGTGTGAGACCAGGCAGTAGGGAGAGGAAGATCTTACCCTGGCCACGTTCCTGCAGCACAGTTGTGTACACCTCTCCAGCCCAAGCCAGTGGGAGTGCTGGTGAATAGTACCAGTCAGGGGAGGAAGCTGTTACACTGCATCATGGGGGGAAGGGGCGTTCCTTGAGCCCCTCTCACACCACGCATGTCAAAGCTGCCTCTTCTGGCATTGTTTTCAATGCAGAGTTAAAGCCTGATGTGCGGCTCCGCCCCCAGCTCCACGAGTTTCTGGTTACCAAAGGGAGGCAGAGCTATTGATGCCTCTCCTCTGTCCCTGTGAACGAGCAGTGAGTGCAGCAACTTCATACTGTAATGGAAACAGCTGATGTTTACACTGATCTGTATTATAACACAGATCAGTGGAAAAATCAGCTGTTTTCATTGCAGTTTGACAGGTGAGGCTCTGCCTCCCCTGACTGCACGTCCCTGACCCCACCCAAATCTAACTCTCTCTGCACATGTTATATCTGCCCCCCCTGCAGTGCACATGGTTTTGCCCAACTGCTAACAAATTTGCTGCTGCGATCAACTCTGAAGTAGGCCCAATAGCCGCTTTGCATCTGCACCTGAATGACTCCCAATAACTGTTTATATTTGGCACCTAAGAGGAAACTGGTTTTGCCCAACTGCTAAAAAATTTCCTGCTGCGATCAACTTGGAATTACCTCCACTGTGCCCCATCCAACTTCATCTTTTTCCAGACTGTTATATGCAGAGTGCTGGTTTCAGGCAGAGTATCTCTCAGCTACAGGATTTCCTGTTACATCTTAAAGACCCAGCACCTAATGGTCTCCTATGTTCAACAATACTGCTCTCTCACCCTCCGCTACCTGCAGTACACCAGGTGTTGCTTTTAGGCAATTGGTTCACAAACGCCATCCTCAAGGCATCCCTACTGTCCAGGTTTTAAGGCTATTCATGCCTAGGCACAGGTGACTTAATTAGCACCTCAGTCAGTTTGATTATACCATCAGTGCACAAGCAGGGATATCCCAAAAACCTGGATTGTTGGGGTGCCTAGAGGACCGCGTTTGGGAACCACTGTTTTAGGCTGCGTGCTATAGGAGCAGACATGCAGCCCTGCTGCGGATTTAAATTGGTGGTCACATGTCCACTGACATCACTAGCCCATCAGATCTGCCAGCCTGTATAATGCTATAATGATCTGTGCCAAACAATTAGACTCTAATGGGCCCTACACACTGGTAGATATTTAAGAACGATATAGACGATATTGTAAAAAAAAATGAACGATGTATCGCTCATATCGTTCAGTGCGGAGGCATCGACGATGAACGATGCGTGTCCCCGCAATCATTCGCGTTGGTCTATCATCATTTATCAATGCAAGACAATTTGGATGATATTGATGTTTGCAATGTCAAATCGTTCATACAAATCATTCAGTGTGTATTCAAAAAATCGTTACTGAAAAATCATTCATTGTTCATATCGTTCAAATCGCACAGTGTGTATGGCCCATTAGTTATGCTCCAGCTTTCCTAAATTTCTTCAATTTAATCCTCCGGTATTTTGACTTCAGACTGTTCCTGGCAATTTTTCCTACTTTGAGTCTGTTCTGCTTGCTGTGGTATGTATAGGCTTGTCCGCACTGCGCTAGTGTAACACCAATCCTTCCTTGCACTTAAATGTAATAGCCTGTTACTTGTGGCAAATGCATAGCATTAGCAATTTACTGTATGTGGTGGCATTGGGAATGTGCTCCTCATTCATGTGATTAACATCTACCAAAACTCAGCTCCAGATGAAAAGCTGCATCAGGTGACTGCTGCTCCTGATTTGTCCTGCTGCTCCTGATTTGTCTTGCTGCTCCTGATTTGTTCTGCTGCTCCTGATTGTTCTGCTGCTCCTGATTTGTCCTGCTGCTCCTGATTTGTCCTGCTGCTCCTGATTTGTTCTGCTGCTCCTGATTTGTCCTGCTGCTCCTGATTTGTTCTGCTGCTCCTGATTTGTCTTGCTGCTCCTGATTTGTCCTCCCATTCACACCCCATGTCAACATCCAGTGCCGAACAAAACAGTTTTGCCAGTTCTGTATTACCATGAATATTCCATGCATGGGTCTCTAGCTAGGGTAATTAGCAGGTTAGTAAAATACAGAAGTTTGGCGGTAGTGAAGGCTGAAGGTACTTCTTACGGAATGGCAATTCCCTTGTTGTTTACCCATGAACACATGCAACATTTTTTCTCTGACGTCCTAAGTGGATGCTGGGGACTCCGTCAGGACCATGGGGATTAGCGGCTCCGCAGGAGACAGGGCACAAAACTAAAGCTTTAGGATCAGGTGGTGTGTACTGGCTCCTCCCCCTATGACCCTCCTCCAAGCCTCAGTTAGGTTTTTGTGCCCGTCCGAGCAGGGTGCAATCTAGGTGGCTCTCTTAAGGAGCTGCTTAGAAAAAGTTTTTAGGTTTCTTATTTTCAGTGAGTCCTGCTGGCAACAGGCTCACTGCATCGAGGGACTTAGGGGAGAGAAGTTCAACTCACCTGCGTGCAGGATGGATTGGCTTCTTAGGCTACTGGACACCATTAGCTCCAGAGGGAGTCGGAACACAGGTCTCACCCTGGGGTTCGTCCCGGAGCCGCGCCGCCGACCCCCCTTGCAGATGCTGAAGATTGAAGGTCCAGAAACCGGCGGCAGAAGGCTTTTCAGTCTTCATGAAGGTAGCGCACCGCACTGCAGCTGTGCGCCATTGTTGTCACACACTTCACACCAACGGTCACGGAGGGTGCAGGGCGTTGCTGGGGGCGCCCTGGGCAGCAATGTATAATACCTTATTCTGGCTAAAAATACATCACATATAGCCCCTGGAGGCTATATGGATGTATTTAACCCCTGCCAGGTCTCAGAAAAACGGGAGAAGAAGCCCGCCGAAAAGGGGGCGGGGCCTATTCTCCTCAGCACACAGCGCCATTTTCCCTCACAGAAAGGCTGGTGGGAAGGCTCCCAGGCTCTCCCCTGCACTGCACTACAGAAACAGGGTTAAAACAGAGAGGGGGGGCACTTATTTGGCGATATGTATATATATATTAAAATGCTATAAGGGAAAAACACTTATATAAAGGTTGTCCCTGTATAATATAGCGTTTTTGGTGTGTGCTGGCAAACTCTCCCTCTGTCTCCCCAAAGGGCTAGTGGGGTCCTGTCCTCTATCAGAGCATTCCCTGTGTGTGTGCTGTGTGTCGGTACTTGTGTGTCGACATGTATGAGGACGATGTTGCTGAGGAGGCGGAGCAATTGCCTGTAATGGTGATGTCACTCTCTAGGGAGTCGACACCGGAATGGATGGCTTATTTAAGGAATTACGTGATAATGTCAACACGCTGCAAGGTCGGTTGACGACATGAGACGGCCGGCAAACCAATTAGTACCTGTCCAGGCGTCTCAAACACCGTCAGGGGCGTTAAAACGTCCTTTTACCTCAGTCGGTCGACACAGACACGGACACTGACTCCAGTGTCGACGGTGAAGAAACAAACGTATTTTCCTTTAGGGCCACACGTTACTTGTTAAGGGCAATGAAGGAGATGTTACATATTTCTGATACTACAAGTACCACAAAAAAGGGTATTATGTGGAGTGTGAAAAAACTACATGTGGTTTTTCCTGAATCAGATAAATTAAATGAAGTGTGTGATGATGCGTGGGTTTCCCCCGATAGAAAATTATTGGCGGTATACCCTTTCCCGCCAGAAGTTATGGCGCGTTGGGAAACACACCTTAGGGTGGATAAGGCGCTCACACGCTTATAAAAACAAGTGGCGTTACCGTCTCCAGATACGGACGCCCTCAAGGAGCCAACTGATAGGAGGTTGAAAAATATCCTAAAAAGTATATACACACATACTGGTGTTATACTGCGACCAGCGATCGCCTCAGCCTGGATGGGCAGCGCTGGGGTGGCTTGGTCGGATTCCCTGACTGGAAATATTGATACCCTTGACAGGGACAGTATTTTATTGACTATAGAGCATTTAAAAGATGCATTTCTATATATGCGAAACTCTGGCATCAAGAGTAAGTGCGATGTCCATATCTGCCAGACGATGTTTATGGACACGACAGTGGTCAGGTGATGCAGATTCCAAACGGCACATGGAAGTATTGCCGTATAAAGGGGAGGAGTTATTTGGGGTCGGTCCATCGGACCTGGTGGCCACGGCAACAGCTAGAAAATCCACCTTTTTTACCCCAAGTCACATCTCAGCAGAAAAAGACATAGTCTTTTCAGCCTCAGTCCTTTCGTCCCCATAATATCTGCCCAGGGATAGAGGTAAGGGAAGAAGACTGTAGCAGGCAGCCCATTCCCAGGAACAGAAGCCTTCCACCGCTTCTGCCAAGTCCTCAGCATGACGCTGGGGCCGTACAAACAGGTGCGGTGGGGGGTCGTCTCAAGAGTTTCAGCACGCAGTGGGCTCACTCGCAAGTGGACCCCTGGATCCTACAAGTAGTATCCCAGGGGTACAGATTGGAAATTCGAGACGTCTCCCCCTCGCAGGTTCCTGAAGTTTGCTTTACCAACGTCTACCTCCGACAGGGAGGCAGTATTGGAAACAATTCACAAGCTGTATTCCCAGCAGGTGATAATCAAAGTACCCCTCCTACAACAAGTAAAGGGGTATTATTCCACACTATATTGTGGTACTGAAGCCAGACGGCTCGGTGAGACCTATTCTAAATGGAGTCACTCAGAGCAGTGATAGCGAACCAGGAAGAAGGGGACTATATGGTGTCCCTGGACATCAAGGATGCTTACCTCCATGTCCAAATTTGCCCTTCTCACAAAGGGTACCTCAGGTTCGTGGTACAAAACTGTCACTATCAGTTTCAGACGCTGCCGTTTGGATTGTCCACGGCACCCCGGGTCTTTACCAAGGTAATGGCCGAAATGATGATTCTTCTTCAAAGAAAAGGCGTCTTAATTATCCCTTACTTGGACGATCTCCTGATAAGGGCAAGGTCCAGAGAACAGTTGGAGAACTGAGTAGCACTATCTCAAGTAGTTCTACGACAGCACGGGTGAATTCTAAATATTCCAAAATCGCAGCTGTCTCCGACGACACGTCTGCTGTCCCTAGGGATGATTCTGGACACAGTCCAAAAAAAAAAAAAAAAAAAAAAAGGTGTTTCTCCCGGAGGAGAAAGCCAGGGAGTTATCCGAGCTAGTCAGGAACCTCCAAAAACCAGGAAAAGTGTCAGTGCATCATTGCACAAGGGTCCTGGGAAAAATGGTGGCTTCTTACGAAGCGATTCCATTCGGCAGATTTCACGCAAGAACCTTTCAGTGGGATCTGCTGGACAAATGGTCCGGATCGCATCTTCAGATGCATCAGCGGATAACCCTGTCTCCAAGGACAAGGGTGTCTCTTCTGTGGTGGCTGCAGAGTGCTCATCTACTAAAGTGCCACAGTTATGCATTCAGGACTGGGTCCTGGTGACCACGGATTCCAGCTTGAAAGGCTGGGGAGCAGTCACACAGGGAAAAAATTTCCAGGGAGTGTGATCAAGTCTGGGGACTTCTCTCCGCATAAATATACTGGAGCTAAGAGCAATTTACAATGCTCTAAGCTTAGCAAGACCTCTGCTTCAAGGTCAGCCGGTATTGATCCAGTGGGACAACATCACGGCAGTCGCCCACGTAAACAGACAGGGCGGCACAAGAAGCAGGAGGACAATGGCAGAAACTGCAAGGATTCTTCGCTGGGCGGAAAATCATGTGATAGCACTGTCAGCAGTTTTCATTCCGGGAGTGGACAACTGGGAAGCAGACTTCCTCAGCACGACCTCCACCCGGGAGAGTGGGGACTTCATCGAGAAGTTGTTTCCACATGATTGTGCACCGTTGGGAAAGACCAAAGGTGGACATGATGGCGTCCCGCCTGAACAAAAAACTGGACAGGTATTGCGCCAGGTCAAGAGACCCTCAGGAAATAGCTGTGGACGTTCTGGTAACACCATGGGTGTACCAGTCGGTGTATGTGTTCCCTCCTCTGCTTCTCATACCAAAGGTACTGAGAATTATAAGACGTAGAGGAGTAAGAACTATACTCGTGGCTCCGGATGGGCCAAGAAGGACTTGGTACCCGGAACTTCATGAGATGCTCACGGAGGACTCAGGGCCTCTGCCGATAAGAAGGGACTTGCTTCAGCAAGTACCATGTCTGTTCCAAGACTTACCGCGGGTGCGTTTGACGGCATGGCGGTTGAACGCCGGATCCTAAGGGGAAAAAGGCATTCCGGAAGAGGTCATTCCTACCCTGGTCAAAGCCAGGAAGGAGGTGACCGCACAACATTATCACCACATGTGGCGAAAATATGTTGCGTGGTGTGAGGCCAGGAAGGCCCCACTAAGAAATTTCAACTCGGTTGATTCCTGCATTTCCTGAAAACAGGAGTGTCTATGGGCCTCAAATTGGGGTCCATTAAGGTTCAAATTTCGGCCCTGTCGATTTTCTTCCAGAAAGAATTGGCTTCAGTTCCTGAAGTCCAGAAATTTGACAAGGGAGTACTGCATATACAACCCCCTTTTGTGCCTCCAGTGGCACTGTGGGATCTCAACGTAGTCCTGGGATTCCTAAAATCACGTTGGTTTAAACCGCTCAAATCTATGGATTTGAAATATCTCACATGGAAAGTGACCATGATGTTGGCCCTGGCCTCGGCCAGGCGAGTGTCAGAATTGGCGGCTTTGTCTCACAAAAGCCCATATCTGATTGTCCATTCGGACAGGGCAGAGCTGCGGACTCGTCCCCAGTTTCTCCCTAAGGTGGTGTCAGCGTTTCATCTGAACCAGCTTATTGTGGTACCTGCGGCTACTAGAGACTTGGAGGACTCCAAGTTGCTAGATGTTGTCAGGGCCCTGAAAATATAGATTTCCAGGACGGCTGGAGTCAGGAAAACTGACTTGCTGTTATCCTGTATGCACCCAAAAAACTGGGTGCTCTTGCTTCTAAGCAGACGATTGCTAGTTGAATGTGTAGTACAATTCAGCTTGCACATTCTGTGGCAGGACTGCCACAGCCAAAATATATAAATGCCCATTCCACAAGGAAGGTGGGCTCATCTTGGGCGACTGCCCGAGGGGTCTCGGCTTTACAACTTTGCCGAGCTGCTACTTGGTCAGGGGCACACCCTGGCTGAGGAGGACCTGGAGTTCTCTCACTCGGTGCTGCAGAGTCATCCGCACTCTCCCGCCCGTTTGGGAGCTTTGGTATAATCCCCATGGTCCTGACGGAGTCCCCAGCATCCACTTAGGACGTCAGAGAAAATAAGATTTTACTTACCGATAAATCTATTTCTCGTAGTCCGTAGTGGATGCTGGGCGCCCATCCCAAGTGCGGATTGTCTGCAATACTTGTACATAGTTATTGTTACAAAAAAATCGGGTTGTTATTGTTGTGAGCCGTCTGTTCAGAGGCTCCTACGTTTGTCATACTGTTAACTGGGTTTAGATCACAAGTTATACGGTGTGATTGGTGTGGCTGGTATGAGTCTTACCCGGGATTCAATATCCTTCCTTATTGTGTACGCTCGTCCGGGCACAGTATCCTAACTGAGGCTTGGAGGAGGGTCATAGGGGGAGGAGCCAGTACACACCACCTGATCCTAAAGCTTTAGTTTTGTGCCCTGTCTCCTGCGGAGCCGCTAATCCCCATGGTCCTGACGGAGTCCCCAGCATCCACTACGGACTACGAGAAATAGATTTATCGGTAAGTAAAATCTTATTTTCATTGCTAACCCATTTGTCATGCAAATGAATATCCCCATCCCCATCGTCTGACACACAGCCTGCGAATGCCGCTACGGGAGGAATAGCCTGCGAGACTCATGAAGTGCGAGACTTTGTGCAAGCTCTCCTGTTTTTTTAAAGCAGCAATCCTTTACACATCAAAACCAACCTCTTCGTATATTTATATGGGGTGGCACTTGATATACCGGCTGCTGGGATCACGGCGTTCAGCATTCCCGACTGCCGGTATAGCGAAGACTATTCTCCCTCTTGGGGTGTCCACGTCACGCCTGGAAGGAGAATAAATAGCATGGCACGCACAGCGCGCCACCAAGCCCGCAAGGGGCTCTTTTGCGCTCACCACGCTGCCGGCATTCCGGCGGTCGGAATCCCGGCACTTGGATGCTGGGCACCGGCGACTCATACTACACCCTTTATATGTATATATAGAAAAAGTATTTGCAGAAGCTCCCTTTTGTGTGCTAGAAGCCTGTGACGTAAAAAAGATATCTTTGATATTCTTTATTTAAACTGTCAGTTTTCAAAGGGTGCTATCCTAGTGCCTTTTAAAGGAAAGCATGTGTGAAAAACATCATCAGGGGGACCCAAGATAGAGGCCGGCGCCTGTAGGTTTATGCACCGTTAAAATGGGCCTTGCTCTTGAATCTGATGGCTCAGTAAGTCTCCAGTTATTGCCCAGGGGCCTTCTGAGTGTGTTCACACTTCCATAACACGAAAAATGGCTGACTCATCGTGTCTGGAAATGTGATACAGTGCTGTAAATATACTGCATGGAAAACACATATTTCTGTTAGGGCTAGGGTGAGATTTATTCACTGTTGAAAAATAATCAGTGCTTTCAAAACAGGAGAAGCATTATTTTGGGGGATTTGACTTATTTGAAATGAGTTTCCCATCTCCAGGCAATTTTACTTAATGGATTATCCATACCTTCATCCAACTTTTAAACAATGATTTATGTTTCTTATTTGTGTCCATATGGTTAAAAAATATGTGCTTTTATGGTTCATAATATTCTTAAGAAATGTTATCTCTGTCAGTCTGAGAGCAGCTGCAGTGTTTTTCTGATGTTTAACAGCCAATTTCAGGCAGAAGTCCCATTTCAAGACTTAAAGGCTATTCCACTAAGTTTTAGTACCCATAATAATTATTTAATTCAGGGTTGCTTATTTTCATTGCCTCTGTATGCAGCACAGTGCAGTTTTTACTATGGGTTTTTCTAATGGGCATTGTTGACAGCTGTTCCACACAGTAGTTTTGTGTCATATCCAAGGGCAACAAACATAAACAAAACTCTCAGTTTGTTTTAAAGACTGTGCAGTGGGTGACTCAGGCCCTCGTTCTGGATGGATCGCACAAGTGTTCCCCTGCGCAGTTTCCCAACGCATCTACAGAGCGGGTCCTGCTCCTGGCTTGCAATTTAACAATAGCATCTGCCTGATTGACAAACAGAAGCATTCACGGAGCGGGTAGGGGTGTACATAGCTAGGATTTCCGGAAACGGGGGAACCCCCGTTTTCTGGGAGTGATGAGGCCAAAGTCTGCGTCTCAGATGCAGATGTTTTGTCCTTGCAAGGCCCTTTGTGATGGCCAGCTTCAGTAAGCTGAGGCTTACTCAGCTGGCAGTCTGCGAGGCAATGGTTGCGATGTTTATCCCAGGATGCGACGCGGTTACAGTGCTGGGATCGCAAATGCAGCAAGGAGGTGTTTAACACCTCCTACTGCATTTGCATTATTAATTATGGATCACATTTGCAAAGCTGCTTGCGAGCAGCTTTACAAATGCAATCCATGCTGAATGAGAACCACAAACATGACTTTGTCAAAGTAAAATTAATTTCATAGGGTCTGCCATGCGCACTGGCCATAGTGCGCGTACGCGACCCTTCACCATGCGATCGCATCCCGGAAGGATGCAATCGCATGGTGATCGATAAGCGTCCAGGGCGGCGATGGAGCGTTGAATGGGCGTGGCGGCGATCGGAAAACACAGGCATGTCATGACCATTTTTTGGGCCGGCCTATGACGTTGACTGCGTTTCTGCGTGTGGAAACATGGAGGCAGACCCCTGCCTATGCAGAAGCAAGATCTGCATCCATCTCTGAATAACCCCCCATATTTCCGGATGTTATTCACAGCCAATGTCAGCTAAAATTTGAGTCTGATTTTTCAACAGGCAATTTCAGGCAGAAGTCCTGTTTTAAGTATCAAGAACTACGCCAGAAAATTAAACTATCCAGCACTATGGGGGGAATTCAATTGTTTTTGAGCACCCGTAAGCAATGGGAACCCAATGGGCGATATTCAGTTGTTTTGCCATTGAGCATGAGTGCCCCGGGTACCCATTATTTAACCTTACACCTTCCCGAGGGTGTGTGGTAAAATAATATTTAAGCTTTATATCTACCAGTAAGAGTTATTTTTGGGATGTAGTTGGGATCCCTGCGTTGGGATTCCAGCAGTCAGAATACTGGGGCCAGAATCCCGAAGGCTGGTATTCTGACCGCCGGCATCCTAGACACTGAGCAATGTCATCACCTGTACAACAATTAAATACAATTATTCTGAATGAAGGAGAAGCACCAGCCACAGCCTGAGGTGCTGCAACCTCTCACCTCGCTACACTTCCCATGCTGCCCAGTAATATGGGTCACTTTCCAGGTCAGGTAGAGATGTCTCTGGTTGCACCACCAAGGTGAAGGCCACTACATAATTAAAGGCTAACGCTGCTCCACACCTCTATAGGGGGAATTCAAGTGTGGCCGGTGGCCACTAGATGGCGCCCAACAGAGTAATTCAAGTGTTGCTTCATTCGGGTGCGCACAGCCACCGGCACTGACATTACTGTTATGTTGTTCCGTCATTGTGACGGGTTAGTAACTAGTTAAAGTATAAAGTGAAAAATACATAGAGTAGTTCTGCTATATGCAGGGTCTGTCTGGAAAGTAATGAGACTGATTTGTTCATGCCCTGCAGAACAGGTGCATGGTGGCGCTGTAGGGCGGGGTGGGTGGAGGGGTGTCTCAGCTACACATTCCTGGCAGTGGCAGTTGCCTGTGTGTCTTTGAACTGTACGGATCAAGCTGTAAACAAAGTTTCCTTTTTTACCTAGGTCGAGGTTCGAGATGGAGCGTACCATCGAGCAACGATATGCGATCAAATTTTATGTTGAACTCGGGAAATCGTGTACCGAGACGCTTGCCATGCTTCAAAAGGCCTTCGGAGAGGAATCCTTGTCCAAGGCGCAAGTTTACCGCAGGTTTAAATTCTTCGAGGAGGGCAGAGAAGATGTTAAGGATGGTCCATGCTGTGGACGACCTTTAACAAGCCGAAATGAGCAAAATGAGGACAAAGTGCGAGATGTTTTGAACACTGCCCATCGTTTGAGTGTTAGAATGGTAGCAGAAAGGTTGGGACTTCCAAAAACTACTGTGCAAGAGTTCTTGACAAATGAATTAGCGACGCGAAAGGTGTCTGCCCGATTGGTTCGCAAGGTTTTGACTAATGATCAAAAAGACAAGCGTGTGGCGATTTCCCGCATACTTTTGGAGCGTGTACAAAGTGAGCCTAACGAAACGTGGATCTTTGAGTGCAATCCAGAGACCAAAAGGCAAAACGCAGAGTGTCAGAGTAGCACACACCTTCGTCACCTCGCCCCAAAAAGAGCCAAATGAGTAAATCAAAGACCAAATCCATGCTCATTTTCTTTTTCGACTCGAAGGCTGTGGTCCACAAGGAATTTCTACCTACCGGCCAAACTGTAACTGGTGCATTTTACACGGGAGTGCTCAATCGATTGAGAAACAGGGTCCTCCGCGTCCACAAGGAAATTGCCACTACCTGGGTCCTCCATCATGACAATGCGCCAAGTCACACATCCCTGCAAGTGAGGAGTTTTTGGCCAAGCACAATGTGACAATGCTGCCTCAACCACCCTACAGTCCAGATCTGGCCCCGGCTGACTTTTGTTTTTGTTTCCCCCAGATCAAACGCGTCCTGAAAGGACACCGTTTTAGACCGTAGACAAAGTGGAAGCGGCCGCGACAAGTGCACTCAAGAACGTTCCGGTTAATGCCTTCCAGCAGGCGTACCAAGCTTGGCAGACACGCTGGTAACGGTGTATCAATGCTCAAGGGTAATACTTTGAAGATTATTAACCCTATGTATCTGAAAGTTCAATAAAAATATTTTCCCGGTTTTAGTCCTGCACTAAAACAACCCTACGTACGAACCACAACTTGCCTGCTTGCTGTCAGTACTGTAGGTGATTAGGAGAAGAAAACCAATAGAAAGAAAGCAGCACAGCTGGAACACGAGCCTTGGTCTACTCATGCTATAATGCTAAGCAGAATCCAGGATAGCTGGTGCAGCACAAACTAACGCTTCGTATTTACAACAGACACAGACACAATGGAGCATTATGTCTGTGTGAGATCTGGGCAAACCAATCACGTTACCGTAATTACTCAGGATGTAAAATGTTTTAGTTAAAATAAAATACAGCGCGATACAGGCAGACTTGTACATGGGAATCTCTGCTGTGAAATCTTACTGGAAAGGATTACCAGAGTGTTAATGACTTTAGCAGTGTCCCAATTATTTATTGACGGCTATTGGTTCCCTCCACAGAACAGTGCCAGAAGCTGCTTATTTTTCCTTGGATAAGTAATGGGGATGCCCGCAGCTATGTGCCTATCTAAGTAAAGGTCAATGCTTTTTGGCAGATTTAATTTAAAGATGCACAAACTGCAGTCATTGCAATATTTTTAAATTAACACACACAAAAGTTGCTTCTGAGCTGCAGACAGTAAGGGACTTACGGGCAGTTAGAAACATAGGGATCTATTTACTAAGCCTTGGATGGAAATAAAGGGGACTGTCATTTTTCAAGCACAGCCTGTGACATGGCAGTTAGCAGCCGACTGTCTGGTGCTTTATCTCCGTCGACTTTGGGGTGTATTCAATGCTTGTCGGATCCTTTCCGACGGAAAGGATCCATCAATGCAGTATTCAATTCGCGGCCAAATCCGACAGGATTTGTCCGTTCCCGACAATGCCAATCCGACATTTTTTTAAAGTCATCCGCGAATCCGACAAAACACGTGGATCGGCGGCTTAAGCTTAACTTGTCAGATAAATGGGAGTATGATTGAATAGGTCGAATCTGGATTCAACCTTAAACTCCCATTAATCCGACAAGTCGGGAAATCCGACTTGAATTGAATACACCCCTTTATCTCCATCCAAGGCTTAGTAAATAGACCCCATAGAAACATAGAATTTGACAGCAGATAAGAACCACTTGACCCATCTAGTTTGCCCATTTTTTTTTTAACCATATTTTTATCTCAAACCTTATTTGATCCTTATTTCTTTGTAAGGATATCCTTATGTCTATCCCATGCATGTTTAAATTGCTCTGCTGTCTAAACCTCTACCACCTCTGATGGGAGGCTATTCCACTTGTCCACTAACCTTTCTGTGAAGTAATTTTTCCTCGTAATTCACCTGAACCTACCTACCTCCAGTCTCAAATGCATGTCCTCGTGTCCTATGGCTTCTCTTCATTTGGAGAATGTTTCCCTTCTGGACTTTGTTAAAACCCTTTATATATTTGAAAGTTTCTATCATGTCCTCCCTATTTCTTCTCTGCTCAAAACTATACATATTGAGATTTCTTAGTCTTTCTGGGTATGTTTTGTGATGTAGGCCATGCACCATTTTAGTTGCCCTTCTTTGTACTGTCTCTAATGTATTAATATCCTTTTGAAGATATGGCCTCCAGAATTGAACACATTATTCTAGATGAGGCTGTATCAATGACCTATACAATGGCATTATTACTTCTTTTTGCTGCTGCTGATTCCTCTCCCAATGCAGCCAAGCATCTGACTAGCCTGCCTCATTGCTTTGTTACATTGCTTACCTGCCTTTAAGTCACCTGAAATAGTGACTCCTAGATCCCTTTCCTCCTCAGTAGTTTCCAATATAGTGCCATTAATACTATACTTAGCCTTAGGATTTTTGAGACCCGAGAGCATGATTTTGCATGTTTTGGCATTAAACAGTAATTGCCACACTCTTGACCATTCCTCTAATCTACCTAGATCCTCAATCATTTGTTTTACCCCTCCTGGTGTGTCTACCCTGTTGCATACCTTTGTGCCATTTGCAAAAAGGCATATTTTCCCTTTAATGCCATTTGCATTAAAGATATTAAAAAGCACTGGTCCAAGTACAGATCCCTGGGGTACTCCACTGATAACATTTCCCTCCTGTAAATGCACTCCATTTACTACAACTCTCTGTTTTCTATCCTGCAACCAAGAACTTATCCATTCAACAATCTTAGTATCCAATCCCAAGCTTTTGAGTTTATTTAGCAGTCTGCGATGTGGAACAGTGTCAAAAGCCTTACTAAATTCTAGATAAGCTATATCCACAGCTCCAACTTTATACATCACTTTAGTCACACAGTCAAAAAAAGTCAATAAGGTTTGTTTGTCATGATCTCTCCCCAGTGAATCCATTTTGTTTGGGATCCTGTAAATTGCTGGATTTGAGATACTCTACAGCTCTTTCTTTTAAGAGTGTTTCCATCAATGTCCCTACTACTGAATTAAGACTCACTGGTCTGTAGTTGTTTGCCTCTTCCTTGCTTACACTTTTGTGCAGTGGGACTACGTTCGCTCTTTTCCAGTCCTCTAGAATTACTCCTGTAGCTAATGACTGGTTGAATAATTCTGTTAATGGTGCTACCATAGATTTGTCCACTTTCAGCTTTGAGAGTTCTGTTACGACCTTCTCCTCTGTAAATGTTCTTGTTTAATTTTCATGAATATCCCTGCAACTTAACTGTGGCCTCTTCCCCTCTCTTTCAATAGTAAATAATGAGCAAAAATTATTATTAAGATGATCTGCTATTACATTGTCTCCCTCAACAAGAATCCCAGTCTCTGTCTTTAGTTTTATTATTCTGGCTTTTGTCTTTCTACTTTCGCTTATATACCTAAAACAGTTTTGCCTCCTTTACCCACAGACTGGGCCATTTTCTCCTCAGCTTGTGCCTTTGCACATCTGGTTACCTTCTTAGTCTCCTTCTGTCTAAAAAGATATATCTCTTTGTGTTTATTATTTTGTGTCTGCTTATATTTGTTGTGTAGCATAAAATGTCCAAACTGGCCCTGGGCATGCCCAGGTTATATGGACACGTGCATATGGGTGTATGCATACAGGGGCTCCGCAGGACCTCGGTACTGGAAGGGGTCATGGCCAACTTTGGGAGGTGTGACAAGGACCCTTCCTTAAAATATTAAATAGTTACTCTATGTGCAGCTGCAAAGCAAGTGAGCGCACGCCGCATAGGGAAGGGGTGTGTGCCAATGGCAGATTCAAAGGGCAGGAGGAGTGCGATCGCTCTCCCCCCCCCCCCTATTCGAACATCATACAGGAAGATAGAGGACCGATTGCTTCTGCAACAGTCACTCTCCCCAGCCCAGCACACAGCAGCATGTGTTGAGCTGCGGGGGCAAATTTAGGGGTCAGGCCACCCCTAGACACATTATTGGCTCTCCCTCCCATCACCCTACTACCAGCTCCCGGACCAAACTTTGCTGCCTGCTGTCCCACTCCCATCAATAGCAACATAAAAAATGTGGGGGGGGGGGGAAGCCCCTGGACTCATCAGCCTGCTGTGCCGCCCCCAAGCAAGTGCCACCCTTAGGCCTCACGTGTCTTGAGAAAAATCCGCCACTGCTGAGCTGACACTTCTCAGACACTGCCTGCCGGGCCTCACCTGCCTAACTGTTCTGCACCGCTCTGGTCAAAGCTCACCAAATTTCCAGTAGTATATACTGCTGCACATGTGTATAATGTCCACCCAAACCCTTGGGCTAATATATTGTGTGTAAATTTGGCTCTGGTACTAGCCAGTGGCTCCCCAGCAATTTATCTCACTGCAAGACCCTGGTATACCCCTGGTTTATAGCTTCTATGGACAAGTAGTGCCTTCGATGGGGACATTGCATTTTGCACCAAGTGTTGGGCACATGCAACAGATAAACCCCCTGACAGGCTGTCTCCTGCTCTTAATGTGCCTTAAGTACCATAACATATCTTGCTGTACAAGGCAAAAGCCCAGTGGCAGCACCATTACTGACCTAGTGGCACCTGTGTTGGGCATCTGGGGTGCTGCTGCTTGGAAAGGCGCAGGGCACGTGACGTTATGACATCACCGTGGAAGGTAACAGGCCCAAGTTATGAAAAACTAAGCTTTCCAGTGCTTGGTAAATAGAACTTTCTCACAGTGAGGGTGATTCAGAGTTGATCGCAGCTGTGCTACATTTAGCACAGCTACGATCAAGCACACTGACATGCGGGGGGACGCCCAGCACAGGGCTAGTCCGCCCCGCATGTCAGGCCCTACCCCGTTGCAGAAGTACAAAAGCATTACACGGTGGCGATGCTTTTGTATTTCAGGAGTAGCTCCCAGCCAGCACAGCTCTTGCGCGCTGTCAGGGAGCTACTTGTCATAGCTCGGGTCGCAGCGGCTGCGTGTGACATCACGCAGCCGCCGCGGCCTGCCCCCCCAATGGTCCGGGCACGCCTGCATTGCCCGGACCGTGCCCACTAAATGCAGCCGACCCGCCCAGCGACCGCCTCTGACAGGCAGAGGCGATCGCTAGCTAAAGACAGCCGTCGGCTTTCTGGCATGCGCCGGCTCACTGCGGTGGCGGCGCATGCGCAGTTCAAACCCGATCGCTGAGGTGCGAAAACGCACAGCAGCGATCGGGTCTGAATTACCCCCAGTATCCATAGAAATTCATGGTACTGTTTTGCATGAGTTTAGACGTGTACCGTAGCAGATATTAAAAATTCTTGTTATACAAAAAAATGTGACAGTCCTCTGGAAACTGATGATTTAAGAGGACTGACTGCATTGTGTAGTATGATAAATAGGCCCGCATGAGTGAACTGCAAGATCACTGTCCAACCATCCTTAATGTCTGAGGATGCACCACAGCACCACCTGCGGACAACAGGTGGCAGTATACCATTACCACTAGCACTGCGAACTATTGCTACTGATAAAGTCAATTGCAACTGAGATACCTCATCTGTATGTTGCTTTATAAAGCCCTACTCCCACCAATATTTCCACAAGCACATCTTCATTTCTTAGTGAGTTCTACAAAAAAATCTTGTTTTGTTTGCATGTCCATTGACTTTGACATCTTCCATCACGGCCTGTCCTCTCAGGACTCTTGCATTGATGTATCAAGCAGTGAAAAGAGTGGAGGAGTAGACAAGTGGAGAAGTTGCCCATAGCAACCAATCAGCTTTGAGGTAGCATTTATCAAGTGAATTCTATAAAATGATAGGTACAAGCTGATCGGTTGCTTTCTGCAATTTCACCACTGGTCCCCTTCTCCATTCTCTTCACTGCTTGATATATCAACTCCTCTATGGCTTGGAGAGCTGAGGAATGTCTCTAATAGCCACCACAGTCCAGTGGTTCTATCCTCAGCAGGGCCAGATCAAAGGTCACACTGGCCTGCAGCTGAAAATGATCACGGGCCAATTGTGAGAAGCAGAGAAGGCGTGACCAGAGCTGTGTGGGTGTGGCTAGTGTTGTGTGGGTGTGGCCAGTGCTATGAGGGTGTGTACAGCCCAATAAATACCTAAAAGTAGAAAATGTACATAATTTTTAGAGGAAAATAGAAATAAAATTGTAATACTAAGATTTATGGCAGATTATGGGCCCAGGTGTGGGGCTAGTCATCATAATATTGTCATGATGATGAGCCTATTCTTATGTGAAGGCCTGGAGCTGTAGTACCATCCACTCCATTGCTATATGGCCCTGATCACCGGAGCGGGATGTAGTTGGAATCCCGATGGTCAAAATACCGATGCCGGAATCCCGACCGCCAGAATGCATGCAGCGCTGCCACAGCTATTCCCACTTCAGGGTGTCCACGATACCCATGGTGCGGGAACACCCCCCGGATTGCAGAACGCACTGACAAAATGCAAGCAAACTCGACAAACCATTTCTTCCATAATGCAAGCTATTGCTTTACTGCGCAGGTGGTCAGCATAATAAAAAAATCTATTTAAAGCCTTGTTTATTAATATTCAGAAAAGTCAAATGGCAACTATAATAGTTCTTGTAATTTCAAGACAATGAAAAGGGAAAAGATAAACTGGTCTTTTATCACCACTAGCACATAACTGAATAGCAGGATAAAGGAAATAATAGAATTTAATCTAGACTCTGTTGATCCTCCATTAACATTCATTCATTGTCACACAAGCTGGCCTTAAAGACTGATATTAGGCAGAATATTTGAAGTGCTATATATAATTTAATGATCTTACTCTCAAGGGTAACGCTTTGTGAACTTTTAAAAGAGTAAAGCTGGAGTTTTGCTAACAGAATTGTTTTGTTCTCAGCAGATTGTAGAGTATGTGATCTTTCTTTGACAACGCATCAAGTACTCGCCCTAAGCTATCATTAGTGCGTCTGTGTAAACATTTGTGAAGCTAAATTGTTGCACGGTAAAATATGCAATACATCACAGGAACAAACCAGGCAAATCTCTTTTACATTTGTTTGGCTGCATTGATTTATTTTTAAAAGGTGACCAGAAGAACAGGTATGAGAACTGCTTCCCGAGTCTATCAGCACAGCTGGTGGCTTCTTCAAAGACATAGTGGTTCCACTTCAAGCCATGCTATAGCCTAGTGCCGTGGTTCCCAAACTTTTTGGAATCACGGCGCCCTAGAGAATCAGAATTTTTTTCACACCACCTCCAGGACAAAAGCTTCTTATTAAGACATTTAGAAAGAAATATTAAATAAGGTAAATTGTGTTTATGTGTCATCCATAAGTTAAATTATGTGGTGAGGGACAGGATTTGCATCAGTTTGTCCACATATTTTACGATTAGCAGCCACCAGCAGAGGTTTTCTCTATTACATTGACCATAAATAATTTTAATTGGTCTTGGACCACCAATCCAAGGCACCCCTACAAGTGTCCCGAGGCACCCCAGGGTGCCACGGCACACAGTTTGGGAACCACTGGCCTAGTGGTTCTCAAACTTCTTTGAGTCACGGCTACCTAGAGTATCAGAATTCTTTTCACGGCACCCCTAGGCCAAAAGGTTATTTTTTTAAAAATTCCCCCCCAAAATATTACATTTAAGTAAATTGTGTTTATATGTCATCCTTAGTTTCAGTTGTGTGGTGAGGAACAGGATTCACTTTTGTTTATTCACATATGTTATGACTAGCTGTTCTACCCATTCTTCGCACGAGAGTTTCTGATTTTCACGATTGTAAATCTATAGAGCTGTACATTTTAGACGTCTTAATGTAAGTACCGTATTTTTCGGACCATAAGACGCACTTTTTCTCCCCAAAAATGTGGGGGAAAAAGTACATGCGTCTTATGGTCCGAATAATACATATGCAGAGCAATAAAAACCTTAAGGAGCGCTCTCAATGCGCTGGGTGGGAGCGCACTGGGTTGGAGAGGCTGCAGTTATCGAGTGCGGGTAGCGGGTAGCGGCGGGTCCTGTCTGCTGCTTTGCCGTCATCTGAGAGCGCGGCAGCAGAGCGCCAGCATCACGTGACTGCCCCGCTCCCTCCCCTCACCTCCTCCGAGTCCTGCTGCTGCTGCTTTGCAGTCATATCAGATCCCGGCATCTGAGAGTGCAGCAGCAGAGCGCCGGCATCACGTGACTCCCCCGCTCCCTCCCCTCACCTCCTCCGAGTCCTCGGGCAGCGTAAACTGACAGGCTGGATGCGGGGAACCTTGTATACACAGTACAGTTGTGAGGTAAAAAGGTTCTCATCTGCCTGAAAAAGCTGCTCTGTACTGTGACTATGGCAGTGCTTGTGTGGCTGCCTCTGTCACACACTGTCCCAGAAAAATCTTATATTACACTATTTGGTTCAGAATTTTTTTTTCCTGTTTTCCTCCTCTAAAAACTAGGTGCGTCTTATGGTCAGGTGCGTCTTATGGTCCGAAAAATACGGTAAATACTAATCCATGGTTCTTGGCGTTACCCGATGAGCACCCGTAGCAGATACGGTAACAAGTGACAGGAACATTTTTGTACTTTGTTACATTCTACCCACTGGAGGTGCAATCCAAATTTTGATCCGATTGTCCGTTTGGGCGTTATTGTTAATGCAACGCAAGCCACGCATTGGTAATGACATAATTATGTCAACCCCCTTTTATTGAAACTCTAATTATGTATTTTTCCTATTTCCAACCTGAAGAATACTTGTGTTAAATTTAATCTTCCTAACATATCGGGAAGTAAGAAAATTAGTGATGAGTCAGTCATTTAGTGAGTGTGTGAGTGAGTGAGTGAGTGAGTGAGTGAGTGAGTGAGTGAGTCAGTAAGGGCTTTCACATTTTATATATATAGACTGCAAGCCACCTGCACTGGTTTTGTCTATTACATTGTCCATAAATAATATGAATTGGTCCTGGACCACCAACCCAGGGCACCCCTGCAAGTACCCCGAGGCACCCCAGGGTGTCTAGGCACACAGTTTGAGAACCACTGCTATAGCCATTGGTTTTAGCTCACACCTTAAGATGGGTTCAGTATGATTTACCGGCGACCGGGATACAGACCGTCAATACACCGACAGTGGCATCCCGGCCGCCAGTATGACTGCGCTCGCCACAGGTTCTATTTAGAGATGAGCGGGTTCGGTTTCTCTGAATCCGAACCCGCCAGAACTTCATGTTTTTTTTCACGGGTCCGAGCGACTCGGATCTTCCCGCCTTGCTCGGTTAACCCGAGCGCGCCCGAACGTCATCATGACGCTGTCGGATTCTCGCGAGGCTCGGATTCTATCGCGAGACTCGGATTCTATATAAGGAGCCGCGCGTCGCCGCCATTTTCACACGTGCATTGAGATTGATAGGGAGAGGACGTGGCTGGCGTCCTCTCCGTTTAGAATAGATTAGAGAGACACTTGATTTACTAATTTTGGGGAGCATTAGGAGTACTCAGTACAGTGCAGAGTTTTGCTGATAGTGACCAGTGACCACCAGTTTTATTTATAATCCGTTCTCTGCCTGAAAAAAGCGATACACAGCACACAGTGACTCAGTCACATACCATATCTGTGTGCACTGCTCAGGCTCAGGCCAGTGTGCTGCATCATCTATTATCTATATATAATATTATATATATCTGTCTGACTGCTCAGCTCACACAGCTTATAATTGTGGGGGAGACTGGGGAGCACTACTGCAGTGCCAGTTATAGGTTATAGCAGGAGCCAGGAGTACATAATATATTATATAGTGAGTGACCACCAGACACACAGTGCAGTTTATTTAATATATCCGTTCTCTGCCTGAAAAAAGCGATACACACAGTGACTCAGTCAGTCACATACCATATCTGTGTGCACTGCTCAGGCTCAGGCCAGTGTGCTGCATCATCTATATATATTATATATCTGTCTGACTGCTCAGCTCACACAGCTTATAATTGTGGGGGAGACTGGGGAGCACTACTGCAGTGCCAGTTATAGGTTATAGCAGGAGCCAGGAGTACATAATATTATATTAAAATTAAACAGTGCACACTTTTGCTGCAGGAGTGCCACTGCCAGTGTGACTAGTGACCAGTGACCTGACCACCAGTATATATAATATTAGTAGTATACTATCTCTTTATCAACCAGTCTATATTAGCAGCAGACACAGTACAGTGCGGTAGTTCACGGCTGTGGCTACCTCTGTGTCGGCACTCGGCAGCCCGTCCATAATTGTATATACCACCTAACCGTGGTTTTTTTTTCTTTCTTTATACATACATACTAGTTACGAGTATACTATCTCTTTATCAACCAGTCTATATATTAGCAGCAGACACAGTACAGTGCGGTAGTTCACGGCTGTGGCTACCTCTGTGTCGGCACTCGGCAGCCCGTCCATAATTGTATATACCACCTAACCGTGGTTTTTTTTTCTTTCTTTATACATACATACTAGTTACGAGTATACTATCTCTTTATCAACCAGTCTATATATTAGCAGCAGACACAGTACAGTGCGGTAGTTCACGGCTGTGGCTACCTC
This sequence comes from Pseudophryne corroboree, assembly GCF_028390025.1. NCBI lineage: Eukaryota > Metazoa > Chordata > Amphibia > Anura > Myobatrachidae > Pseudophryne > Pseudophryne corroboree. The sequence continues at coordinate 76,418,888 of NC_086454.1, forward strand.
TGTGTCGGCACTCGGCAGCCCGTCCATAATTGTATATACCACCTAACCGTGGTTTTTTTTTCTTTCTTTATACATACATACTAGTTACGAGTATACTATCTCTTTATCAACCAGTCTATATATTAGCAGCAGACACAGTACAGTGCGGTAGTTCACGGCTGTGGCTACCTCTGTGTCGGCACTCGGCAGCCCGTCCATAATTGTATATACCACCTAACCGTGGTTTTTTTTTCTTTCTTTATACATACATACTAGTTACGAGTATACTATCTCTTTATCAACCAGTCTATATATTAGCAGCAGACACAGTACAGTGCGGTAGTTCACGGCTGTGGCTACCTCTGTGTCGGCACTCGGCAGCCCGTCCATAATTGTATATACCACCTAACCGTGTTTTTTTTTTCTTTCTTTATACATACATACTAGTTACGAGTATACTATCTCTTTATCAACCAGTCTATATTAGCAGCAGACACAGTACAGTGCGGTAGTTCACGGCTGTGGCTACCTCTGTGTCGGCACTCGGCAGCCCGTCCATAATTGTATATACCACCTAACCGTGGTTTTTTTTTCTTTCTTTATACATACATACTAGTTACGAGTATACTATCTCTTTATCAACCAGTCTATATATTAGCAGCAGACACAGTACAGTGCGGTAGTTCACGGCTGTGGCTACCTCTGTGTCGGCACTCGGCAGCCCGTCCATAATTGTATATACCACCTAACCGTGGTTTTTTTTTCTTTCTTTATACATACATACTAGTTACGAGTATACTATCTCTTTATCAACCAGTCTATATATTAGCAGCAGACACAGTACAGTGCGGTAGTTCACGGCTGTGGCTACCTCTGTGTCGGCACTCGGCAGCCCGTCCATAATTGTATATACCACCTAACCGTGGTTTTTTTTTCTTTCTTTATACATACATACTAGTTACGAGTATACTATCTCTTTATCAACCAGTCTATATATTAGCAGCAGACACAGTACAGTGCGGTAGTTCACGGCTGTGGCTACCTCTGTGTCGGCACTCGGCAGCCCGTCCATAATTGTATACTAGTATCCAATCCATCCATCTCCATTGTTTACCTGAGGTGCCTTTTAGTTGTGCCTATTAAAATATGGAGAACAAAAATGTTGAGGTTCCAAAATTAGGGAAAGATCAAGATCCACTTCCACCTCGTGCTGAAGCTGCTGCCACTAGTCATGGCCGAGACGATGAAATGCCAGCAACGTCGTCTGCCAAGGCCGATGCCCAATGTCATAGTACAGAGCATGTCAAATCCAAAACACCAAATATCAGTAAAAAAAGGACTCCAAAACCTAAAATAAAATTGTCGGAGGAGAAGCGTAAACTTGCCAATATGCCATTTACCACACGGAGTGGCAAGGAACGGCTGAGGCCCTGGCCTATGTTCATGGCTAGTGGTTCAGCTTCACATGAGGATGGAAGCACTCAGCCTCTCGCTAGAAAAATGAAAAGACTCAAGCTGGCAAAAGCAGCACAGCAAAGAACTGTGCATTCTTCGAAATCCCAAATCCACAAGGAGAGTCCAATTGTGTCGGTTGCGATGCCTGACCTTCCCAACACTGGACGTGAAGAGCATGCGCCTTCCACCATTTGCACGCCCCCTGCAAGTGCTGGAAGGAGCACCCGCAGTCCAGTTCCTGATAGTCAGATTGAAGATGTCAGTGTTGAAGTACACCAGGATGAGGAGGATATGGGTGTTGCTGGCGCTGGGGAGGAAATTGACCAGGAGGATTCTGATGGTGAGGTGGTTTGTTTAAGTCAGGCACCCGGGGAGACACCTGTTGTCCGTGGGAGGAATATGGCCGTTGACATGCCAGGTGAAAATACCAAAAAAATCAGCTCTTCGGTGTGGAGGTATTTCACCAGAAATGCGGACAACAGGTGTCAAGCCGTGTGTTCCCTTTGTCAAGCTGTAATAAGTAGGGGTAAGGACGTTAACCACCTCGGAACATCCTCCCTTATACGTCACCTGCAGCGCATTCATAATAAGTCAGTGACAAGTTCAAAAACTTTGGGTGACAGCGGAAGCAGTCCACTGACCAGTAAATCCCTTCCTCTTGTAACCAAGCTCACGCAAACCACCCCACCAACTCCCTCAGTGTCAATTTCCTCCTTCCCCAGGAATGCCAATAGTCCTGCAGGCCATGTCACTGGCAATTCTGACAAGTCCTCTCCTGCCTGGGATTCCTCCGATGCATCCTTGCGTGTAACGCCTACTGCTGCTGGCGCTGCTGTTGTTGCCGCTGGGAGTCGATGGTCATCCCAGAGGGGAAGTCGTAAGCCCACTTGTACTACTTCCAGTAAGCAATTGACTGTTCAACAGTCCTTTGCGAGGAAGATGAAATATCACAGCAGTCATCCTACTGCAAAGCGGATAACTGAGTCCTTGACAACTATGTTGGTGTTAGACGTGCGTCCGGTATCCGCCGTTAGTTCACAGGGAACTAGACAATTTATTGAGGCAGTGTGCCCCCGTTACCAAATACCATCTAGGTTCCACTTCTCTAGGCAGGCGATACCGAGAATGTACACGGACGTCAGAAAAAGACTCACCAGTGTCCTAAAAAATGCAGTTGTACCCAATGTCCACTTAACCACGGACATGTGGACAAGTGGAGCAGGGCAGGGTCAGGACTATATGACTGTGACAGCCCACTGGGTAGATGTATGGACTCCCGCCGCAAGAACAGCAGCGGCGGCACCAGTAGCAGCATCTCGCAAACGCCAACTCTTTCCTAGGCAGGCTACGCTTTGTATCACCGCTTTCCAGAATACGCACACAGCTGAAAACCTCTTACGGCAACTGAGGAAGATCATCGCGGAATGGCTTACCCCAATTGGACTCTCCTGTGGATTTGTGGCATCGGACAACGCCAGCAATATTGTGTGTGCATTAAATATGGGCAAATTCCAGCACGTCCCATGTTTTGCACATACCTTGAATTTGGTGGTGCAGAATTTTTTAAAAAACGACAGGGGCGTGCAAGAGATGCTGTCGGTGGCCAGAAAAATTGCGGGACACTTTCGGCGTACAGGCACCACGTACAGAAGACTGGAGCACCACCAAAAACTACTGAACCTGCCCTGCCATCATCTGAAGCAAGAAGTGGTAACGAGGTGGAATTCAACCCTCTATATGCTTCAGAGGTTGGAGGAGCAGCAAAAGGCCATTCAAGCCTATACAATTGAGCACGATATAGTAGGTGGAATGCACCTGTCTCAAGTGCAGTGGAGAATGATTTCAACGTTGTGCAAGGTTCTGATGCCCTTTGAACTTGCCACACGTGAAGTCAGTTCAGACACTGCCAGCCTGAGTCAGGTCATTCCCCTCATCAGGCTTTTGCAGAAGAAGCTGGAGGCATTGAAGAAGGAGCTAAAAGGGAGCGATTCCGCTAGGCATGTGGGACTTGTGGATGCAGCCCTTAATTCGCTTAACAAGGATTCACGGGTGGTCAATCTGTTGAAATCAGAGCACTACATTTTGGCCACCGTGCTCGATCCTAGATTTAAAGCCTACCTTGGATCTCTCTTTCCGGCAGACACAGGTCTGCTGGGGTTGAAAGACCTGCTGGTGACAAAATTGTCAAGTCAAGCGGAACGCGACCTGTCAACATCTCCTCCTTCACATTCTCCCGCAACTGGGGGTGCGAGGAAAAGGCTCAGAATTCCGAGCCCACCCGCTGGCGGTGATGCAGGGCAGTCTGGAGCGACTGCTGATGCTGACATCTGGTCCGGACTGAAGGACCTGACAACGATTACGGACATGTCGTCTACTGTCACTGCATATGATTCTCTCAACATTGATAGAATGGTGGAGGATTATATGAGTGACCGCATCCAAGTAGGCACGTCACACAGTCCGTACTTATACTGGCAGGAAAAAGAGGCAATTTGGAGGCCCTTGCACAAACTGGCTTTATTCTACCTAAGTTGCCCTCCCACAAGTGTGTACTCCGAAAGAGTGTTTAGTGCCGCCGCTCACCTTGTCAGCAATCGGCGTACGAGGTTACATCCAGAAAATGTGGAGAAGATGATGTTCATTAAAATGAATTATAATCAATTCCTCCGCGGAGACATTGACCAGCAGCAATTGCCTCCACAAAGTACACAGGGAGCTGAGATGGTGGATTCCAGTGGGGACGAATTGATAATCTGTGAGGAGGGGGATGTACACGGTGATATATCGGAGGGTGAAGATGAGGTGGACATCTTGCCTCTGTAGAGCCAGTTTGTGCAAGGAGAGATTAATTGCTTCTTTTTTGGGGGGGGTCCAAACCAACCCGTCATATCAGTCACAGTCGTGTGGCAGACCCTGTCACTGAAATGATGGGTTGGTTAAAGTGTGCATGTCCTGTTTTGTTTATACAACATAAGGGTGGGTGGGAGGGCCCAAGGACAATTCCATCTTGCACCTCTTTTTTCTTTTCTTTTTCTTTGCATCATGTGCTGATTGGGGAGGGTTTTTTGGAAGGGACATCCTGCGTGACACTGCAGTGCCACTCCTAGATGGGCCCGGTGTTTGTGTCGGCCACTAGGGTCGCTAATCTTACTCACACAGTCAGCTACCTCATTGCGCCTCTTTTTTTCTTTGCATCATGTGCTGTTTGGGGAGGGTTTTTTGGAAGGGACATCCTGCGTGACACTGCAGTGCCACTCCTAGATGGGCCCGGTGTTTGTGTCGGCCACTAGGGTCGCTAATCTTACTCACACAGCTACCTCATTGCGCCTCTTTTTTTCTTTGCGTCATGTGCTGTTTGGGGAGGGTTTTTTGGAAGGGACATCCTGCGTGACACTGCAGTGCCACTCCTAGATGGGCCCGGTGTTTGTGTCGGCCACTAGGGTCGCTAATCTTACTTACACAGCTACCTCATTGCGCCTCTTTTTTTCTTTGCGTCATGTGCTGTTTGGGGAGGGTTTTTTGGAAGGGACATCCTGCGTGACACTGCAGTGCCACTCCTAGATGGGCCCGGTGTTTGTGTCGGCCACTAGGGTCGCTTATCTTACTCACACAGCGACCTCGGTGCAAATTTTAGGACTAAAAATAATATTGTGAGGTGTGAGGTATTCAGAATAGACTGAAAATGAGTGTAAATTATGGTTTTTGAGGTTAATAATACTTTGGGATCAAAATGACCCCCAAATTCTATGATTTAAGCTGTTTTTTAGTGTTTTTTGAAAAAAACACCCGAATCCAAAACACACCCGAATCCGACAAAAAAAATTCGGTGAGGTTTTGCCAAAACGCGTTCGAACCCAAAACACGGCCGCGGAACCGAACCCAAAACCAAAACACAAAACCCGAAAAATTTCAGGCGCTCATCTCTAGTTCTATTCCCACTCTATTGACACCCACGAGTGGGAATAGCCCTGTTGCGTCGGTATTCCGGCTGCCGCATTGCCAGCTGTTGGGATTCCGGTGTCGGTATCCTGAACGCCGGGATCCCGACAGCCGGCAAAATAAACGTATACCCTTAAGACCTTGAATGGCAAAAATACAGACATAAATGACGGATTTGTTGACAGGCAGCAGAGTGACGCATTAATGTTGCGGTGCAGCTTCCACTTGTAAAGTTATTATACTGCACTGCAACTCTCAAGCAGCTATCCTGGTGATCCCCCTGTTCCCGCCCACAGTACTATGTTTGGGGGCCGGAGTTTTGCGAAATGACGTGGTTGCTTCCTGACTTCACAACGCAACCACGTCATTCCGTGAGACTCCACCCCCCAAGCGGAGTACTATGGGAGGGAGGAGGGGGAGCAGGGAAAGATCCACAAAGTCCCGCGTTGGGCGCCCCGTGCAATTGCACAGCTCACCCGCCGCTAGAAGCAGCACTGCCTGTCACTCACTGCACTGCTTAGCAGAACAGCGGTGAATAGATGCTGCAACGTCTATTCACGGGATACAGAGGGACTGGGGTCATGCAAGCAGCTCACAGGGGTCTATTCATGAAGCAGTGAAAAGAGTGGAGAAGTGAGCCAGTGGAAAAGTTGCCCATGGTAACCAATCAGCACTGAAGTAACATTTATAATTTGCATACTATACAATTGTACGGTGCAGCTGATTGGTTGCCATGGCCAACTTCTCCACTGGCTCACTTCTTCACTCTCTTCACTGCTTCATGAATAGACCCCACAGAGCGCTGGCCATACCCCTACAGTGACCAAAATGGGAGGCATTGCTCGTGTTCTCGGCATACCTGAGAAGCCATGCCCCCTTTTATAAGGCCACAAACACCTGCAAATGAGTCCCTCTTTACAAGGTACGGATGTTGGGAGGTATGGTGTGGAGGGCTCCCTCCACCACGCAGGTGGCCCCTTGGCCATGCGCATGTGTGAACTCAGAATACACATGCACAGTACTTCCACAAATCTAGGGGCTATATCGGTGAAATCCCACTGCATCCGCATCTCACAGGCTGCAACACTTGGACCACATCCCTATTACTGGTGAAGCAGGGAATCCATTGTATGTATCTGGACACATTGGGGGTAATTTTGATTAGGGAGTAAAGCAAAAAAAAAAAACACGTAACTTTTTGTCTGGAACAAACCATGTTACAATGCAAGGGGAGCAAATACATTTAGATTTGTTTTTGTGCACGGTAAATACCGGCTGCTTTTGCATGTAGCACACAAATGTTAGACAACTTTATTTTTACACTGCAATTAAGATCTCAGTTTGAGTACACCCAAATCTAATATCTCTGCACACGTTACATCTGCCCCACCTGCAGTGCAGAATGGTGTTTCCCAGGTGCACAGTAGGGATGTGCACTTGAAATTTTTCGGGTTTTGTGTTTTGGTTTTGGGTTCGGTTCCGCGGCCGTGTTTTGGGTTCGAACGCGTTTTGGCAAAACCTCACCGAATTTTTTTTGTCGGATTCGGGTGTGTTTTGGATTCGGGTGTTTTTTTCAAAAAACCCTAAAAAACAGCTTAAATCATAGAATTTGGGGGTCATTTTGATCCCAAAGTATTATTAACCTCAAAAACCATAATTTCCACTCATTTTCAGTCTATTCTGAACACCTCACACCTCACAATATTATTTTTAGTCCTAAAATTTGCACCGAGGTCGCTGGATGACTAAGCTAAGCGACCCAAGTGGCCGACACAAACACCTGGCCCATCTAGGAGTGGCACTGCAGTGTCACGCAGGATGGCCCTTCCAAAAAACACTCCCCAAACAGCACATGACGCAAAGAAAAAAAGAGGCGCAATGAGGTAGCTGTGTGACTAAGCTCAGCGACCCAAGTGGCCGACACAAACACCTGGCCCATCTAGGAGTGGCACTGCAGTGTCACGCAGGATGGCCCTTCCAAAAAACACTCCCCAAACAGCACATGATGCAAAGAAAAAAAGAGGCACAATGAGGTAGCTGTGTGACTAAGCTCAACGACCCAAGTGGCCGACACAAACACCTGGCCCATCTAGGAGTGGCACTGCAGTGTCACGCAGGATGGCCCTTCCAAAAAACACCCCCCAAACAGCACATGACGCAAAGAAAAAAAGAGGCGCAATGAGGTAGCTGTGTGAGTAAGCTAAGCGACCCTAGTGGCCGACACAAACACCTGGCCCATCTAGGAGTGGCACTGCAGTGTCAGGCAGGCTGGCCCTTCAAAAAACTACTCCCCAAACAGCACATGACGCAAAGAAAAAAAGAGGCGCAATGAGGTAGCTGTGTGAGTAAGCTAAGCGACCCTAGTGGCCGACACAAACACCTGGCCCATCTAGGAGTGGCACTGCAGTGTCACGCAGGATGGCCCTTCAAAAAACACTCCCCAAACAGCACATGACGCAAAGAAGAAAAAAAAGAGGCGCAATGAGGTAGCTGTGTGAGTAAGCTAAGCGACCCTAGTGGCCGACACAAACACCTGGCCCATCTAGGAGTGGCACTGCAGTGTCACGCAGGATGGCCCTTCAAAAAAATACTCCCCAAACAGCACATGACGCAAAGAAAAATTAAAGAAAAAAGAGGTGCAAGATGGAATTGTCCTTGGGCCCTCCCACCCACCCTTATGTTGTATAAACAGGACATGCACACTTTAACCAACCCATCATTTCAGTGACAGGGTCTGCCACACGACTGTGACTGAAATGACGGGTTGGTTTGGACCCCCACCAAAAAAGAAGCAATTAATCTCTCCTTGCACAAACTGGCTCTACAGAGGCAAGATGTCCACCTCATCATCATCCTCCGATATATCACCGTGTACATCCCCCTCCTCACAGATTATCAATTCGTCCCCACTGGAATCCACCATCTCAGCTCCCTGTGTACTTTGTGGAGGCAATTGCTGCTGGTCAATGTCTCCACGGAGGAATTGATTATAATTCATTTTAATGAACATCATCTTCTCCACTTTTCTGGAAGTAACCTCGTACGCCGATTGCTGACAAGGTGAGCGGCGGCACTAAACACTCTTTCGGAGTACACACTTGTGGGAGGGCAACTTAGGTAGAATAAAGCCAGTTTGTGCAAGGGCCTCCAAATTGCCTCTTTTTCCTGCCAGTATAAGTACGGACTGTCTGACGTGCCTACTTGGATGCGGTCACTCATATAATCCTCAACCATTCTTTCAATGGGGAGAGAATCATATGCAGTGCCAGTAGACGACATGTCCGTAATCGTTGGCAGGTCCTTCAGTCCGGACCAGATGTCAGCATCAGCAGTCGCTCCAGACTGCCCTGCATCACCGCCAGCGGGTGGGCTCGGAATTCTGAGCCTTTTCCTCGCACCCCCAGTTGCGGGAGAATGTGAAGGAGATGTTGACAGGTCGCGTTCCGCTTGACTTGACAATTTTCTCACCAGCAGGTCTTTGAACCCCAGCAGACTTGTGTCTGCCGGAAAGAGAGATCCAAGGTAGGTTTTAAATCTAGGATCGAGCACGGTGGCCAAAATGTAGTGCTCTGATTTCAACAGATTGACCACCCGTGAATCCTTGTTAAGTGTCACAACTGAGGGCCTGAGCTGACGGGAGGCAGCCTCAGTTGTAGGGGCTGAGATGTACCGGAACCTGGGAGGTTGTATCAGACCCCTGGACATGTAAGTAACATGAATAATAACTGCCCGAAGGCGTGACCACGACAACTTGGATAAAAGTCAATGATGTTTATTATGACAACTCCGCAACACAGCAGCAGTAAAAGAAAACGTAAAAGTCAGCAAAGAATAAATACAGTTCCTGGGTACTACAGGATGGCAGGAGCCACAGGGCACTGGTAGTGTGAGATAGTTCTTATGATCTTCTAGATGGAAAGTCCTTACCAGGCCCGACTGTAGCAATGGAGATAACCCAGGATTGTGCCAGCTGGTGTTCCAGGAAAAGCTGGGTTGCTGAAGATAAAACAGCTGCTGTGGATACTAGCTGGAACCAGACTGTTGTTAGCACGGAGTGGATACTGGCTGGAACCAGTTAAATAATAAATGAACTTGGGAGCGATGAAATATGAACTGAAATGTAGAACTTGAGAGCGGAGAAATAATAATACCGGTGGAGAGTGGTAAAGTGTAGAAAGGACACCGGCCCTTTAAGGGAAGCTGTACTCTGCTGGAAGCTGAGCTGGAAGCAGGTAATGTTGTAGCTGGAAACAGATGAATCCACAATGGATTGGAGAGTCAGGCTACACCGCAGGTGGAATGCTGGTGCGGGTCTCTATGGTGGAAGTCTTGAGACAGGAGCTGGAACCTGGAAGACAATCACAGGAGAGAGACAAACAGGAACTAGGTTTGACAACCAAAGCACTGACGCCTTCCTTGCTCAGGCACAGTGTATTTATACCTGCAGCAAGGAAGGGATTGGCTAGGCAATTATGCAGATTATCAATACTGAGAACAGATTGGTGGAAATGACCAGCTGACAGAATCCAAGATGGCTGCGCCCATGCAGACACTTGGAGGGAAGTTTGGTTTGTAATCCATGTGGTAATGAAAACAGTAATGGCGGCGCCGGCCACCGGAGACAGGAGGCGCCAGGCTGACAGATGCACATCCAACCACGCGGACACAGCGGAGGCCGCGGCTGACGTAATCGCCACTCAGACACTCTGCATGCAGAAGTTCAGGGACGGCGGCGGAGGCCGCGGGAGACGCCATGCCAGGTGTAATATGGCGTTTACTGTGACAGCGTCCCAGAGTGACAGGAGAGGATACAGGAATGTACACATCAGGATAACAGATGGGATCCGGTCCTGGAGCGCTGAGCCAGCCTTAGGAGGCATCTGATGGGTAAGAAATGGCGTCCAGATACCCGGATCGTGACAGCACCCCCCCCCTTTAGGAGTGGCCCCAGGACACTTCTTTGGCTTTTGAGGAAACTTGGAATGGAATCTCCGGACCAAGGCAGGAGCATGGACATCAGAAGCATTGGTCCATGAACGTTCCTCAGGACCATAACCCTTCCAGTCAATAAGATATTGTAGTTGACCGTAACGGTGACGTGAGTCCAGGATCTTGGCCACTTCATACTCAACGCCTCGTTGAGTTTGGACTTTCGGAGTTGGAGGAAGTGAGGAATGAAACCGATTCAAGATCAGCGGTTTCAACAGGGAAACATGGAATGTCCTGGGTATTTTTAAGAAGGGAGGCAACTGGAGTCTGTAAGCAACAGGATTGATGACTTGTTCAATCTTGAAAGGACCGATATAGCGAGGTGCAAACTTCATACTGGGAACTCTTAACCTCAAATTCTTCGTGGATAACCATACCCGATCACCCACCTTGAGAGCAGGAACTGCTCGACGCTTCTTATCCGCAAACTTCTTGTACCTGAACGATGCCTTGAGCAGAGCTGATCGTACGCTCTTCCAGATATTGGCAAACTGATGCAAGGTGATATCCACTGCGGGAACAGAAGTTGCTGGAAGCGGTTGGAACTCAGGGACTTTAGGGTGGAATCCAAAGTTAGTGAAGAATGGTGTTGAAGCAGATGAAGAATGATACTGGTTGTTATGACAGAACTCGGCCCAGGGAAGTAATTGAACCCAGTCATCTTGAGAGGAGGACACATAGATGCGGAGGAAGGCCTCCAAGTCCTGATTCACCCTCTCGGTTTGACCATTGGTCTGAGGATGGTAAGCCGTGGAAAACTTTAGCTTGACTTGGAGGACTTGACATAAACTTCGCCAGAATTTGGCTGTGAATTGAACTCCTCGATCTGAGATAATTTCTTCAGGAAGACCGTGGAGTCGGAAGATCTCTTGTATGAATACTTGAGCCAACTTGGAAGCTGACGGAAGACCGGTGAGAGGAATGAAGTGTGCCATCTTGGTGAACCGGTCAACTACCACCCAGATGGTATTGAACTTGTTGCACATGGGTAAGTCTGTAATGAAATCCATCGACAAGTGGGTCCATGGTCGACGGGGAACGGATAGTGGAACCAGTTGCCCCGCAGGCGACTGGCGGGATACTTTATGTTGGGCACACTTTGGGCAAGATGCAATAAACTCCAAGACGTCCTTTTTCAGAGTTGGCCACCAATAGGACCTAGAGATAAACTCCAGGGTTTTTTGGATACCTGTATGTCCGGCAAAACGGGAAGCATGGGCCCAATGCATGAGCTTCTTCCTTAGCATCGGCTTCACAAAACTTTTCCCTGATGGGGGCGTAGAGTCCATCCCTACCGTGGAGAATGCCAACGGATTTATAATAGGATGCTTGTCTGAAGACTCTGACTCATTTTCTTGCTCCCATGAGCGGGAAAGGGCATCGGCCTTGCGATTCTGAGAGCCCGGACAGAACTGGAGTTTAAAGTCGAACCTGGAAAAGAAAAGTGCCCATCTGGCCTGACGAGGGTTGAGACATTGTGCGCCCTTCAGGTATAAAAGGTTCTTGTGGTCTGTAAGTATGGTGATTGAATGAGAAGCTCCCTCCAACAGATACCTCCACTCTTCTAGAGCGAGCTTGATGGCTAGCAACTCCTGGTCGCCAATGGCATAGTTGCGCTCAGCTGGGGAGAACTTCCGGGAGAAGAAACTGCAAGGGTGTAAATGGCCATCTTTAGCCCTCTGAGATAACACCGCTCCTACTCCAACGGAGGAGGCATCCACCTCTAAGATGAAAGGAGAGTCGATGTCAGGCTGTTTCAGAACAGGCGCAGAGATGAACCTTTGTTTTAAAAGATGAAATGCTTGCATGGCTTCTTCAGACCACTTGGACGGGTTAGCACCCTTCTTAGTGAAAGCAGTAATAGGCGCCACAATGGTGGAAAAGTCTCGTATAAACTTTCGGTAATAGTTGGCGAACCCTAAGAACCTCTGGACCCCTTTGAGGGTTAAGGGTACCGGCCAATTTTGGATTGCTTGTAGTTTCTCAGGATCCATCTCTAGTCCGGAACCGGACACAATGTACCCTAGAAACGGAATGGACTTGACTTCAAAGACGCATTTTTCTAATTTGCAATAGAGATGATTGACACGGAGACGGGACAGAACCTCTTTAACCCAAAAACGATGTTCCTCTAAATCGTTGGCAAAAATGAGGATATCGTCTAGATAGACCACGACATGACGGTATAGAATGTCTCTGAAGATCTCATTGACAAAATGCTGGAAGACAGCTGGAGCATTGCTCAATCCGAAGGGCATGACGAGGTACTCATAATGTCCGTCACGGGTGTTAAAGGCGGTCTTCCACTCGTCACCCTCACGGATCCGGATGAGATTGTATGCACCTCGCAAGTCCAGCTTTGTAAAGATGGTAGCTCCGCTAACTCTGTCAAAGAGCTCAGTAATCAGGGGTAAAGGATAACGGTTCTTGATGGTAATGTCGTTCAAACCTCTGTAGTCGATGCACGGCCGCAGACCACCATCTTTCTTTTTTACAAAAAAGAAGCCTGCGCCGGCTGGAGAAGAAGAAGGTCGAATGAACCCCTTTGCTAGGTTCTCTTTAATATATTCCTCCATAGAATGCGTCTCAGGCAGAGACAACGGATAAGTTCGGCCTCGAGGTGGAACCTTCCCTGGAACGAGATCAATCGGACAGTCCCATTCTCTATGAGGAGGAAGGATATCAGCAGAAGCTTTACTGAACACATCCGTGAAATCTTGATATGGAGGAGGTGGAACATCAGACGACCTGGGGGAGGAAGAACAGACAGGCAATACTTTAAACAAACATGTCTCAGCACAGGAGGAACCCCATGCCAGGATTTGCGTAGTCGTCCAATCAATTGTAGGATTGTGAAGACGGAGCCATGGAAGGCCCAGGACCACAGGATGTGTGGCTCTTGGAATCACTAAAAAAGAAATAAGTTCGGAATGAAGAACTCCCACTCTCAGACGAACTGGTAGAGTCCTTAAAGAAATAACTGCATCAAAAATTTTGCTGCCATCCACGGCAGTTAAAGAAATGGACGAAGGAAGTCTCTCGGTGGGTAGGGACCACCGTTTAACATAGGCTTCGGTAATAAAGTTCCCAGCTGCTCCGGAATCAAGGAGGGCAATGACGTTCCGATAACGTTGAGCAACTTGAAGCGAGACTGGGAGATTACAATCTTGAGGAGATGGAGAGGAGATCATTACTCCTAGCCGGCCCTCTCCTTGGCGAGCTAGGATTTGGAGTTTCCCGGACGTTTGGGACAGGCATTAATGGTGTGAGACGGAGCTGCACAATAGAGACAGAGAAACTCGGAGAGACGTCTTCGGCGCTCAGCAGGAGTTAAACGGGAACGGCCAAGTTGCATGGGCTCATCTTTAGATGGTGACAGTTGACGAGGAGGAGGAGCAGAAGATTTTGGAGCAGATGATCTTCCACGCTCAGTTGCTCTCTCTCTGAAACGTAAATCAACTTTCGTGCAGAGTGAGATTAGCTCATCTAACTTAGAAGGTAAGTCTCTGGTAGCTAACTCATCTTTAATACGCTCAGATAAGCCATGCCAGAATGCAGCATACAGGGCCTCATCGTTCCATGCCAGTTCGGATGCCAGGATCTGGAACTGTATCAGATATTGTCCTACAGTACGTGACCCCTGGCGTAAACGGAGAATCTCGGATGAAGCTGAGGTTACCTGGCCTGGCTCGTCGAAGATGCGCCTGAATGTTGACACGAAGGCAGTGTAGGAAGATAGCAGGGTGTCGGACCTCTCCCATAACGGTGATGCCCAATCAAGGGCTGAGCCACTGAGAAGAGAAATAATGTAGGCAATTTTTGTACGGTCACTGGGAAAATTGCCAGGTTGTAGCTCAAACTGAATCTCACACTGGTTGAGAAATCCCCTGCAGAATCTTGGAGATCCGTCAAATTTTGCTGGCGTTGGAAGATGAAGACGTGGAGCAGAAATGGGTAAGGTGGGTGGGGTTATAGCTGGAGTCACTGTGGTTGACGCACCAGACGCGCCTGATCCACGGAGAGTTGTCTGAATCCCATCCAGCCGAGTAGAGAGATCCTGGAGACAGCGGATGATGTGGCCCTGTGCAGCCTCCTGATGTTCTAGTCGGGCTGCCAGTTCTTGCATCGGCCTGGCCGCTTGATCCTGGTCTCCGGCTGGATTCATTAGGTCAGTGCTTACTGTCACAACTGAGGGCCTGAGCTGACGGGAGGCAGCCTCAGTTGTAGGGGCTGAGATGTACCGGAACCTGGGAGGTTGTATCAGACCCCTGGACATGTAAGTAACATGAATAATAACTGCCCGAAGGCGTGACCACGACAACTTGGATAAAAGTCAATGATGTTTATTATGACAACTCCGCAACACAGCAGCAGTAAAAGAAAACGTAAAAGTCAGCAAAGAATAAATACAGTTCCTGGGTACTACAGGATGGCAGGAGCCACAGGGCACTGGTAGTGTGAGATAGTTCTTATGATCTTCTAGATGGAAAGTCCTTACCAGGCCCGACTGTAGCAATGGAGATAACCCAGGATTGTGCCAGCTGGTGTTCCAGGAAAAGCTGGGTTGCTGAAGATAAAACAGCTGCTGTGGATACTGGCTGGAACCAGACTGTTGTTAGCACGGAGTGGATACTGGCTGGAACCAGTTAAATAATAAATGAACTTGGGAGCGATGAAATATGAACTGAAATGTAGAACTTGAGAGCGGAGAAATAATAATACCGGTGGAGAGTGGTAAAGTGTAGAAAGGACACCGGCCCTTTAAGGGAAGCTGTACTCTGCTGGAAGCTGAGCTGGAAGCAGGTAATGTTGTAGCTGGAAACAGATGAATCCACAATGGATTGGAGAGTCAGGCTACACCGCAGGTGGAATGCTGGTGCGGGTCTCTATGGTGGAAGTCTTGAGACAGGAGCTGGAACCTGGAAGACAATCACAGGAGAGAGACAAACAGGAACTAGGTTTGACAACCAAAGCACTGACGCCTTCCTTGCTCAGGCACAGTGTATTTATACCTGCAGCAAGGAAGGGATTGGCTAGGCAATTATGCAGATTATCAATACTGAGAACAGATTGGTGGAAATGACCAGCTGACAGAATCCAAGATGGCTGCGCCCATGCAGACACTTGGAGGGAAGTTTGGTTTGTAATCCATGTGGTAATGAAAACAGTAATGGCGGCGCCGGCCACCGGAGACAGGAGGCGCCAGGCTGACAGATGCACATCCAACCACGCGGACACAGCGGAGGCCGCGGCTGACGTAATCGCCACTCAGACACTCTGCATGCAGAAGTTCAGGGACGGCGGCGGAGGCCGCGGGAGACGCCATGCCAGGTGTAATATGGCGTTTACTGTGACAGCGTCCCAGAGTGACAGGAGAGGATACAGGAAGGTACACATCAGGATAACAGATGGGATCCGGTCCTGGAGCGCTGAGCCAGCCTTAGGAGGCATCTGATGGGTAAGAAATGGCGTCCAGATACCCGGATCGTGACATTAAGCGAATTAAGGGCTCCATCCACAAGTCCCACATGCCTAGCGGAATCGCTCTGTGTTAGCTCCTCCTTCAATGTCTCCAGCTTCTTCTGCAAAAGCCTGATGAGGGGAATGACCTGACTCAGGCTGGCAGTGTCTGAACTGACTTCACGTGTGGCAAGTTCAAAAGGTTGCAGAACCTTGCACAACGTTGAAATCATTCTCCACTGCGCTTGAGACAGGTGCATTCCACCTCCTATATCGTGCTCAGTTGTATAGGCTTGAATGGCCTTTTGCTGCTCCTCCAACCTCTGAAGCATATAGAGGGTTGAATTCCACCTCGTTACCACTTCTTGCTTCAGATGATGGCAGGGCAGGTTCAGGCGTTTTTGGTGGTGCTCCAGTCTTCTGTACGTGGTGCCTGTACGCCGAAAGTGTCCCGCAATTCTTCTGGCCACCGACAGCATCTCTTGCACGCCCCTCTCGTTTTTTAAATAATTCTGCACCACCAAATTCAAGGTATGTGCAAAACATGGGACGTGCTGGAATTTGCCCAGATTTAATGCACACACAATATTGCTGGCGTTGTCCGATGCCATAAATCCACAGGAGAGTCCAATTGGGGTAAGCCATTCCGCGATGATCTTCCTCAGTTGCCGTAAGAGGTTTTCAGCTGTGTGCGTATTCTGGAAACCGGTGATACAAAGCGTAGCCTGCCTAGGAAAGAGTTGGCGTTTGCGAGATGCTGCTACTGGTGCCGCCGCTGCTGTTCTTGTGGCGGGAGTCAATACATCTACCCAGTGGGCTGTCACAGTCATATAGTCCTGACCCTGCCCTGCTCCACTTGTCCACATGTCCGTGGTTAAGTGGACATTGGGTACAACTGCATTTTTTAGGACACTGGTGAGTCTTTTTCTGAGGTCTGTGTACATTTTCGGTATCGCCTGCCTAGAGAAATGGAACCTAGATGGTATTTGGTACCGGGGACACAGTACCTCCAACAAATCTCTAGTTGCCTCTGCAGTAATGATGGATACCGGAACCACGTTTCTCACCGCCCAGGATGCCAAGGCCTCAGTTATCCGCTTTGCAGCAGGATGACTGCTGTGATATTTAATCTTCCTCGCAAAGGACTGTTGGACAGTCAATTGCTTGGTAGAAGTAGTAAAAGTGGTCTTACGAGTACGACTTCCCCTCTGGGATGACCATCGACTCCCAGCAGCAACAACAGCAGCGCCAGCAGCAGTAGGCGTTACACGCAAGGATGCATCGGAGGAATCCCAGGCAGGAGAGGACTCGTCATAATTGCCAGTGACATGGCCTGCAGGACTATTGGCATTCCTGGGGAAGGAGGAAATTGACACTGAGGGAGTTGGTGGGGTGGTTTGCGTGAGCTTGGTTACAAGAGGAAGGGATTTACTGGTCAGTGGACTGCTTCCGCTGTCGCCCAAAGTTTTTGAACTTGTCACTGACTTATTATGAATGCGCTGCAGGTGACGTATAAGGGAGGATGTTCCGAGGTGGTTAACGTCCTTACCCCTACTTATTACAGCTTGACAAAGGCAACACACGGCTTGACAAATGTTGTCCGCATTTCTGTTGAAATACTTCCACACCGAAGAGCTGATTTTTTTGGTATTTTCACCAGGCATGTCAATGGCCATATTCCTCCCACGGACAACAGGTGTCTCCCCGGGTGCCTGACTTAAACAAACCACCTCACCATCAGAATCCTCCTTGTCAATTTCCTCCCCAGCGCCAGCAACACCCATATCCTCCTCATCCTGGTGTACTTCAACACTGACATCTTCAATCTGACTATCAGGAACTGGACTGCGGGTGCTCCTTCCAGCACTTGCAGGGGGCGTGCAAATGGTGGAAGGCGCATGCTCTTCACGTCCAGTGTTGGGAAGGTCAGGCATCGCAACCGACGCAATTGGACTCTCCTTGTGGATTTGGGATTTCGAAGAACGCACAGTTCTTTGCTGTGCTTTTGCCAGCTTGAGTTTTTTAATTTTTCTAGCGAGAGGCTGAGTGCTTCCATCCTCATGTGAAGCTGAACCACTAGCCATGAACATAGGCCAGGGCCTCAGCCGTTCCTTGCCACTCCGTGTGGTAAATGGCATATTGGCAAGTTTACGCTTCTCCTCCGACAATTTTATTTTAGATTTTTGAGTCCTTTTTTTACTGATATTTGGTGTTTTGGATTTTACATGCTCTGTACTATGACATTGGGCATCGGCCTTGGCAGACGACGTTGATGGAATTTCATCGTCTCGGCCATGACTAGTGGCAGCAGCTTCAGCACGAGGTGGAAGTGGATCTTGATCTTTCCCTATTTTTGGAACCTCAACATTTTTGTTCTCCATATTTTAATAGGCACAACTAAAAGGCACCTCAGGTAAACAATGGAGATGGATGGATACTAGTATACTTATGGATGACGAGCGACTGCCGACACAGAGGTAGCTACAGCCGTGGACTACCGTACTGTGTCTGCTGCTAATATAGACTGGATGATAATGAGATAAAATTAAAATATATATATATATATATATATATCACACTAGTACTGCAGCCGGACAGGTATATATTATGTAATAACGGACCTGCTGGACACTGTCTGTCAGCACTGCAGACTCCTAAAGTAAGCTACTAGTATCAAGAAGATAGAAAAAAAAAACCACGGGTAGGTGGTATACAATTATGGATGGACGAGCGACTGCCGACACAGAGGTAGCTACAGCTGTGGACTACCGTACTGTGTCTGCTGCTAATATAGACTGGATGATAATGAGATAAAATTAAAATATATATATATCACACTAGTACTGCAGCCGGACAGGTATATATTATGTAATGACGGACCTGCTGGACACTGTCTGTCAGCACTGCAGACTCCTAAAGTAAGCTACTAGTATCAAGAAGATAGGAAAAAAAAAAAACCACGGGTAGGTGGTATACAATTATGGATGGACGAGCGACTGCCGACACAGAGGTAGCTACAGCCGTGGACTACCGTACTGTGTCTGCTGCTAATATAGACTGGATGATAATGAGATAAAATTAATATATATATATATATATATATATATCACACTAGTACTGCAGCCGGACAGGTATATATTATGTAATGACGGACCTGCTGGACACTGTCTGTCAGCACTGCAGACTCCTAAAGTAAGCTACTAGTATCAAGAAGATAGAAAAAAAAAACCACGGGTAGGTGGTATACAATTATGGATGGACGAGCGACTGCCGACACAGAGGTAGCTACAGCCGTGGACTACCGTACTGTGTCTGCTGCTAATATAGACTGGATGATAATGAGATAAAATTAAAATATATATATATATCACACTAGTACTGCAGCCGGACAGGTATATATTATGTAATGACGGACCTGCTGGACACTGTCTGTCAGCACTGCAGACTCCTAAAGTAAGCTACTAGTATCAAGAAGATAGAAAAAAAAAAAAAACACGGGTAGGTGGTATACAATTATGGATGGACGAGCGACTGCCGACACAGAGGTAGCTACAGCCGTGGACTACCGTACTGTGTCTGCTGCTAATATAGACTGGATGATAATGAGATAAAATTAAAATATATATATATCACACTAGTACTGCAGCCGGACAGGCAGGCCCGGCGCCACCCGCTCAGCAAGGTCTGCAATGCAGGGAGGCGCCGGGTCGGAGAGGCGCTCTCCCTGCTCTGCTACCTTGTGCACTTTTTCTGCCGGCTGCCAGCGCCTGTCACTCTGACAGGCAGCAGCCGCGCTCCCCCTCTCTGCCTCCTTACGGACGGAGTTGCACCATCCTGCCTGTTGCTGACAGGTGCCGCTGCTGCTGCCAGCACCTGTAACACTCATCACAGGCAGCAGGGGCAGCCGGCAATGTGAAGAGAATAGAGATGCGCCGCTGAGATAGAACATGCGCCTTCTGCCCGCACGCCCAGGAAGACCACCGCACGCAAGGGGGGGTGTTCAAAAGACCCAGAAACCCCCGCTGAGTCGGACCAGTGCAGTCATCAGAGCTGCCGCACATGCGTGGCAGCCAGCCTTGGATTTAGCATAAGGTGAGTGAGGGGGAAGAGGGCACCCGTGAGAGGAGAAAGGGGGGTCTGATCGCGAGGTGGGGAGTGGGATCTCACCACCACCACCACTGCCAATCAGCTCTCTGTCCCGCTGCGCAGAGCCATAGACCACCTTCATGCTCACAACAGCACAGCTAAGTGATGTGATTACTGAAGCACTGAGCACCTCAGTTGTTCCTCTCTTATGGACAGCCAATTTGCCATGCAGCCTGCACAGGCTACAAGGAAGCTAGGAGGCATTCGTTGCAGCATGTCTTATTGTCACAGGGAGTAAGTAAGAAACCACCAATAATATTTTGTGTACAATGGTATAGGGATAAGGTGGGTATACATAGTGTAGAATGGGGGTGGGTGGGTGTACATGGTGTTTATGGTGTGTGTGTGTGTGTGTGTGTGTGTGTGTGTGTGTGTGTGTGTGTGTGTGTGTGTGTGTGTGTGTGTGTGTGTGTGTGTGTGAGAGAGAGAGAGTGTGTGTGTAATAGCAAAAAAAAAAAAAAAGCGTCCTGCCCTCACCCACCCTGTAACTCCCCATCAGCGTCTCTGCCCTCATCCTCCCTGTAACTCCCTGTCATCGTCCTGCCCTCACCCTCCCTGTAACTCCCCGTCAGTGTCTCTGCCCTCACCCTCCCTGTAACTCCCCATCAGCGTCCCTGCCCTCACCCTCCCCGTCAGTGTCCCTGCCCTCACCCTCCCTGTAACTCCCCATCAGCGTCCCTGCCCTCATCCTCCCGGTAACTCCCTGTCAGCATCCTGCCCTCACCCTCCCTGTAACTCCCCGTCAGCGTCCTGCCCTCACCCTCCCTGTAACTCCCCATCAGCGTCCCTGCCCTCGCCCTCCCTGTAACTCCCCGTCAGCGTCCTGCCCTCACTCTCCCTGTAACTCCCCGTCAGCGTCCCTGCCCTCACCCTCCCTGTAACTCCCCGTCAGCGTCCTGCCCTCACCCTCCCTGTAACTCCCAAAGTAGTGGGAATACAGAGAGAGAGGAGGAAAAGAGAAAACGTAAAAGTAGCCTCAGGCAGTGCTGGGAATAATAGCTTAAAAAAAAAACCCGGGCAATGCTGGACATAAGTATATGGGACTTATGTTCTGTAATATGAATCATGGGGACTACGTGCAGTGTCATGTGAATAAGATTGTGCTACAGTGGGGCGTAATTTGAATTGGAGGCACTATTGTGAGCTGCTATTGTGTGCTCTCACCCCTACAATGTGACCCCACTTTTGTGATGCACGCTGACCCTTTATGAGTTAAGGGAGGGAGGGCGCAATTTTATAGTTTGCAGGAGGGCGCCGAACACCCTAGCACCGGCCCTGCGGACAGGTATATATTATGTAATGACGGACCTGCTGGACACTGTCTGCAGAATGCGTTTATAAAAACACCACACGACGAGTGTTTAACTTTTTCAGGCAGACAATCACAATATACTGGTGGTCAGCAGACAATCACAATATACTGGTGGTCAGTGGTCACTGGTCAGTCACACTGGCAGTGGCACTCTGGCAGCAAAAGTGTGCACTGTACTTAAAATATGTACTCCTGCTATAACTGCTCCCCAGTCTCCCCCACAATTAAGCTGTGTGAACAGTGAGCACTCAGCACAGTCAGATAATGATATACAGTATTACATATGATGCAGCACACTGGGCTGAGCACAGATATGGTATGTGACTGTGTCACACTGTGTATCGTTTTTTTTCAGGCAGAGAACGGATTAATTAAACTGGTGGTGGTCACTGGTCACTCTATCAGCAAGTAGTACTCCGTCCTAAGCAGACAATCACAATATACTGGTGGTCAGTGTGGTCACTGGTCAGTCACACTGGCAGTGTGGCACTCTGGCAGCAAAAGTGTGCACTGTACTTAAAATATATTATTTATGTACTCCTGCTCTAACTGCTCCCCAGTCTCCCCCACAATTAAGCTGTGTGAGCAGTGAGCACTCAGCACAGTCAGATATACAGTATTACATATGATGATGCAGCACACTGAGGCTGAGCACAGATATGGTATGTGACTGTGTCACACTGTGTATCGTTTTTTTTCAGGCAGAGAACGGATTAATTAAACTGGTGGTCAATGGTCACTGGTCACACTATCAGCAAGTAGTAGTACTCCAGTCCTAATATGCTCCCCAAAATTAGTAAATAGTGTCTCTAACTCTCTACTCTCTTCTCTATAAACGGAGAGGACGCCAGCCACGTCCTCTCCCTATCAATCTCAATGCACGTGTGAAAATGGCGGCGACGCGCGGCTCCTTATATAGAATCCGAGTCTCGCGATAGAATCCGAGCCTCGCGAGAATCCGACAGCGGGATGATGACGTTCGGGCGCGCTCGGGTTAACCGAGCAAGGCGGGAGGATCCGAGCCTGCTCGGCCCCGTGTAAAAAAAGCTGAAGTTCGGCGGGTTCGGATTCCGAGAAACCGAACCCGCTCATCACTAGTGCACAGTTACTTTCTTTGTTTTGCTTTACTTCCAAACCAGAGAGATTTAGGGCCTGATTCAAATCTGGACGCATGTGGTGTCGCAGCTGTGTCTTCAGTAGCAGCGGCGCCGAATGCATCAACATAATCAGTCGGGCCATCGGGCATCTGAACAACCCTAGGTAGTTTACCACTACTAAGCTGCCAAGGCTAGTGTTTCTGCGACTGAAGTCACAGCTGCTGGCTTCGGCACGCTCACAAATACAGCCAACACTCTCTCCGATTTATTAAACGCTCGCCCTCCTTGCCTCCAAATGGCAATAGGCTGTCAACCAAGCGATGTCTGCAGCTCGACAAAGCAAGACCAGATCTGCATATGCCCTGTGAGGCTGCGAATGCACATATCTAAAACCATCAGTCAGTTGCAACCAAACTGTCACAGCATCCGGGCCTGGAGCAGGTGGGGGTGGGGGGTGGGTGTGTGTGTGTGTGTGTGTGTGTGTGTGTCCACTTCCTGCACCATTACCCAGTGCCTACAATGTATGTAGGCCCTACATACACTCATTGGCTAGTGAGCTGTATGACAGCTGGCTCCGCTCAATGAGAGCCAGCGTGTAATAGTGAGTACGGCTCTACCTGCTATCTATCAATAAACCAACACCACTGGTTAAGTAACTGGGCTGTTCATAGTTTGAGTCATCCACTGGTGTTTGCCTGTATACTGCTGCAATATCAACACCTGCACACACATCATTCCCAACAAGTACTGTATACAATAGTTTAAAAACATATATTGTAAAACTAACTGGCTTGGAATTTTAGGTGCCAGACAGCACACTAGGGCTTCCTGTTCCTCCTCATTTGGTAAAGTTACATGTTGCTTATCTCTGCTGCAAACCTAACTGATGTGCAGGAAATTAACTTAGACAAGCCCTGTATCTACACACATATAAAATATGACATCACTTAATGGAGATGCCATTTGTAAACCACATGCATTTATTGTGACACATTAAATATGACATTTGCAGCAAAAGTGTATTGATTATATGTTTAAAGCCTATTTGTGGTTAGGTCGATGAGATTGATTTACTTAGCAACTATTTCCTTTTTTCAGTCACTCTTACAGCTACATCAGGATTGTGTTTCACAGACAAAGCAATAAACTCACATAGACAGTTTGTTGTGAAACTACAACACATATTCAAATTGCCAGGACCTAGCGTAGCAATCTGGCCAGAATCCTGTCCTGACCATACGGCGCAAGCAGGAGAAGGTCATACTCATTAGTAGTAAGACGTCACCGGGTCTAGTTCATTATGGTAATTGCAATTTGGTCATTTTTTTTTAATTGTGGAATTTCAATTTGGCCCATAGTCGCAAGTTAATCACGCCTAGTGGCCATCCAGCCAATCAGAGCCAACCATGGCAAGCCAATCATGGCTCGAACATCATTGCCCCACCTTCTCCCTCCAGCTTATATTAGCCAACACAGGCAGGAGCAGTTCATTTCATCATAGTAGTGGTAGCAGAGAACAGATCCTGAATAGAGAAGCAAGAAGACGCCAAGCTGAAGAAAGGAAGCGCCACTAGAAGGAAGAAAGAAGACATAGGAGAAAAGAGAAAGAAGGTTGTCCTAACTCTATTAAAAAAGCTGACACTTGCCCCCTTGCCCGCTAGTTGCAGACTCCAAGGTCGAGTGTCTTTGGGATCAAGATGTCAGGAATATGCATTTTGCATCGCGTCACTTACCGGTGCTCTGATGTACTGGCCTCCGGAGGTCACATCCTCAACCTGGCAGCATATTCCATGATTGCCTGTAATGGGCAGAGACTCTCTCTAGCATGTACCCCAATGTATCCCACCATCTCCGGAGTATGGGTGCCGCCATGACACCTGCAGTCAGCTGACTTGGAGCTATCCATTCCTGAGCACTGGAGCGCTCACATTACTTGATTCTCCAATCCCTGCTGACCAGGGGGTAAATAGCCAGAGTTCCTGCTCAGTATCATTGCCTTGAACAACGCATCGCATCCAGTGCACAGCGTCTCCTGGCTCCAGTCTCCTGTCTCCTGAGACTACCTTGTGTCAACCCTTCCGTGGAACTACAGGCACCAGCCATCTAGTTCATATTCAGCTTCAGTTACACTCTGCTCCTACAATCACTTGCAGTAAGAGACTCTCTCCAGGTGCTGCATATCATACTCACCTGTTTGTTACTACTCTGCATCAGCACTGTGCTATTCAACCTGCACTAAAGCATTCTGCTTAAAGTTCAGCTGTCCAAAAAATGGTGAGCTGCTCAATCAGATAGTGATGTCACTCAGGTGCTAAAAGGGAGGGGTAATTCTGTGTAGGAAAAAACAATGGTTCCCTAATGCACACCGAGTGAAAAATATTACTACATAATAGTCAGATTATACGGAGATCTTGGTTGCGTATATCTGCAGATATAGGGTTAAGCCCCCAGGCCGATCGACAAAGCCTCTCCGTCACTGGGGGTCCCTAATACTAGGTTCAGCTGTCTCCTGCGATAACCAAACCTGATTCTGTTGTTGTATGCAAGCATTGCATAACATCATTAATATTTATAAATACATTAAGGGACAATACAAGGATCTATCAAACGATTTGTTTACCAAAAAAACACTACATAGGACGCGCGGACACCCACTGAGGTTAAAGGAGAAAAAAATTCCATACCCAACGGAGAAAAGGATTCTCCACAGTAAGAGCATTAAGGATTTGGAATTCTCTTCCAGAGAAGGTAGTAATGGTAGACACAATCAATAAGTTTAAAAATGGATTGGATAAATTCTTAGCGGAAAAAAATATCCTGGGATACAGCATTTAATTAATATTTAAAGAAAAAAAATAATAAAATAAAATAATGTCATGTACAATAGTTTGAACTTGATGGACATTTGTCTTTTTTCAACCTCAACAACTATGTAACTATGTAACCAGAGACTCTATCAGCTTCCACGCTGATTCTTATGCAAATAACACCATTATTCCAGTTGCCTTTGTTTCTTGTGTGTATTTTCAATAAATATAATTTGCGCACATGCATAGGAATCTACTTCAGCCTCGTTTTCTCCATCGCACCACCACTGACCCACTGGTGCCCCCTCCGGAAACAGACACAAACATAGACCGGACACAAGAGAGGATACGGCAGTGGTTTAATGGAGGATCAGAAAGGGGAATTGCTGATCCTTATGAAGAAGGGCCTGCAAAAGGGGACCCCATGCAAAAGAGCTCCCAGAGGAGCACTTCTGTGCGGCCCAGGGCCTCCCGACCAGATAACGCCTCCTAGGGGCTCCTGTTTATATTACCTACTAGCCCGACATGGAGTTGTCTATAACAAGGGCATAAGGCTACTGGGACAAAGTGGGGACTTGCTTCCTTGACACTAGGCACCATAGCCTGACCCTAGTAGAGGTACAGATTTATCCACACTCATCGTGGATACATCTGCGATGTACGTGCATTCCTGGCATGGCTAGGCGAATGGGGTGTTGGACGCGGTAGCGGCAAAAGAGGCACAAATGCACTTAGATGTAGCCACAATGAGCGTGGCTACATCTGTACATGAAGTCAGACATTATGACCTACCCCCCTTTAAATAGGCGACCACTATAAGGAGTGCTAGGCTCCGACCTTCCCCATTGAAGCCCACTGATTAGAACATTGGGCTCTGATGCACCAAAGTTGCCCATGTAGCAGCCAAATTGGATAAATAAGCCCCAGCTCAATATATGGAGGAGTGTAATACTCAATGGCATCAGTAGGGGTGTGCGGACCCACCGGATGACACCATCCGAGGGGGGTGACACCAAAAAAGCAGAACTGCTTTGCAATTTTGTTGTCACAGCGTTGGATGGTATCACTGAGCAGCGGTGATAGCAGGAATGGAGTATCTAAACATCAATGTGTATATCTAAGTTGCAATAACTGGAAATAAAGCATATCCTATACTGTATGTCCTCTTTTCCAAATGAAATCTGAACTGTGACTTTGTACATACAAAATATGGATGTATGCGCATATGAAGAAAATTACACCATTGTGACTCAGTATCGGCCCATTATATCTTAAATGAATGAGGAGAGTAAGGGAACATCTGTGCTGTCTTTATTATGCATTACTGTCATACAAGTCACTGATTTTCTTGCATTTGGATGGTACAATTGCGTTCCGTTGCCACTACGGGTTCAATCCCGTACCTCCATGGATATGGAAAGACAGAGGGCTTTGGTGGATAGAATTTAGGTTTGTCGCCTTAAAAAGAAAAATTCTGCTGATTTGTAATACAAGATAATTCACATTTTCAAAGCCAGTGATTGCCATTTGTGGTTTCTAACTGAAACCAATGGGCTCTTTTTTAGTTGCGCATACTTTTCAATCATAACAAATCGATCAAAGACTCCATCAACCCATCAAACTGGAACACGAATTTCTGTTTTACACAGCACATTTCCAGTACAGCCACTCATACCCACAACAGTAAACGGACTGTCGAAGAAGAATAAGGCACATTCAAGAAAGTACTGTGAAAGCAGTATTGAGTAGTTCTACTAATAGTCCACCTGAGAAAGCATCACATTTGCAGTAAGAGGTTGTAATGGACCAGACTTAAATGCATTAGAACTGGGCAGGAATGTTCAATCTCCAGTAATGGACACATCTTCATACATAGTCTAAGAAGCAATTTAATGCCATTAATCTGCTTTTAAATAGTTCAGTATAATATTTTGTCAGTTTCAGGATATGTTTTTAGTAATTAACAAGAGGAAAACTTGGGGGTCTAGACTGTCTATTCATGTATTCAGGAAGAGGATTACTATGGAGAAGTCTGCGATTTCCCTAGCAGTGTCCCTGTTTAATGTAGCTATCACTTCCCCATACAATAGTATTGGGAGAGTGATTCAGAGAAAATGGAAACTTCTTGTTTCCATTTTGCTTCTCAATTTAATTTCGCCATCTGGAGATGCAGAAAAAAAATCTGAAGTGGCCCTCAGTAGGGGCAGAGAAGCAGTGAAGTTCAGGTTGCATCTAGATCCCCTTATCCAGGAGGACCTTTCCCATAATGCACTAGGTCAACATCACCATCTGTTGGGAATAGTAACCTGTGGCAAGCAGAGCAAAACGAGACACCAGGCCCTCACCTGATCTCAAATCCGGGTCCTTTCGGTGAAGGGAATATAGATTTTACCGTGAAGCTCACTGCACCTACTCCTTCTTCGTCACTCTGCCCCTTGTCCCCAGTGTCAGGCCTATCACGTGAGTGGATGCTGGAGCACAGGGCACTGCAGGCGCATGTGCAGTGTGAAGGATTATGGGACTCCCGCTATGTATGTTTTTGTTCTGCTTCCCAGGAACATTGAGGCTGTTTATCATGGACGTCGCTGGAATGGCTACTAAATATTACTAGCCACGCCATGTTTTACATGAATAGAGCCCTTGTTTGCTTTAGTTTAGAAAATAAACACCTAGAATAAGTTGAGGAGGAATTTCCTTATGGACTATTGGTTTAGTTTTAGTAGCATACGCTTAGTATACAGCAAACGGTAATATTTACAGGAGAAGAAACAAAACAGATCATTAGGAGAGCAATTATCCATTAGACAGAATGAGATCTGTAAACATGAGCGGTTCCCCACATTGCACAGATATGAAGCTCCCACATAGAAATGCTTTATATAGCTGCAAACAACGGTGTGGAAATATGATCAAAG
Organism: Pseudophryne corroboree; assembly: GCF_028390025.1. Taxonomy (NCBI): domain Eukaryota; kingdom Metazoa; phylum Chordata; class Amphibia; order Anura; family Myobatrachidae; genus Pseudophryne; species Pseudophryne corroboree. The sequence continues at coordinate 76,446,987 of NC_086454.1, forward strand.
CATCGTGTGCAATATAAGATAATGGGGGTCATTCCGAGTTAATCGTTGCTGTGCTAAATTTAGCACAGCTACGATCAGGCACTCAGATATGCGGGGGGACGCCCAGCACAGGGCTAGTCCGCCCCGCATGTCAGTGCCACCCCCCCCCCCCCGCAGAAATGCAAAAGCATCGCACAGCGGCGATACTTTTACATTTGAGGAGTAACTCCCCGCCAGCACAGCTCCTGCGGCTGGCCGGGAGAACCTCTTGGCTGCCCGTTGGCCGGATCGCGCCCCCTAAACGGCGGCTTAACCCCGCCGTCCAGCCCCCTCCCACCCAGCAACCGCCTCAGAGGCGATAGCTAGGCAACGATGGCCTTCGGCCGTCTGGCATGCGCAGTTCCGACCCGATCGCTGCGCTGCCATAAACTGCAGCGAGTGATCGGGTCGGAATGACCCCCTGTGTTTTTTTGTGATTCATAGCATTTTTTTTTTAGTAAAAGTTTGGTAGAAATTTGTAAAGGAGATACAAAAAGGCTAATTTGCAAACCTGCAAAAACACAGTATATATGTTGCTTTTCTGTGTAGATCAATAGATCGACAATGTTATGGTTGACAGTCATTAGGAGCGACAGAGTCAAAAGGTCATCATGACAACAGTCGACACACAAATGGTCGACACTCTTTTTGTATATTTCATGTTATGCAACCACCATCGGACAAACGTGTACCCTCGCAGACTCTCTTTGCTCACCAAGCTTCAGGCAAGGTGGCTCGCTCCGCTTTTCTCGCCACAGGTTACTATTCCCAATAGAAGTCCACGTGGAAAGTAAATCAAGCAAATGTTGAGAAAACGTGAACCCCCCACCCCCCCCCTTAAAAAAAAAAACATTGGCCCTCATTCCGAGTTGTTCGCTCGGTATTTTTCATCGCATCGCAGTGAAAATCCGCTTAGTACGCATGCGCAATGTTCGCACTGCGACTGCGCCAAGTAACTTTACTATGAAGAAAGTATTTTTACTCACGGCTTTTTCTTCGCTCCGGCGATCGTAATGTGATTGACAGGAAATGGGTGTTACTGGGCGGAAACACGGCGTTTCAGGGGCGTGTGGCTGAAAACGCTACCGTTTCCGGAAAAAACGCAGGAGTGGCCGGAGAAACGGTGGGAGTGCCTGGGCGAACGCTGGGTGTGTTTGTGACGTCAACCATGAACGACAAGCACTGAAATGATCGCACAGGCAGAGTAAGTCTGGAGCTACTCTGAAACTGCTAAGTAGTTAGTAATCGCATTATTGCGAATACATCGGTCGCAATTTTAAGAAGCTAAGATTCACTCCCAGTAGGCGGCGGCTTAGCGTGTGTAACTCTGCTAAATTCGCCTTGCGACCGATCAACTCGGAATGAGGGCCATTATTAGTGCCTTTATACACATAATGACACACATAGGGCCCTTTACACATTTGCTGCACATTATTAATGCATTTATACACATGAAATGCATAATGCCCCTTACACATATGCCGAACACTATTGCACAACCAACCCACTCACACACACAGCACTCACACGGCTGCTAGCACTGTGACCTCTGCTTCTGCTTGGATACAGATGAATCCTCATAAATCTTGCCTCCAGGCACCATGCAGCGGGAGATGCCTGGCGCAAGTCAATTGGTAGCTCTGCTAACGTCAGGTGCCTATTTTTGATGAAAATGCATCTTATTTGCATTGCTATGTGGCTAGGATGCACAAGCAGCTTCTCCTGATTAAAATGATATGCGGCATGCCTATATACTGTGTGTGACTGTGGCTGTATCTGCATACGAAATGCTAAACACAGAATATAGGCATGCCGCATATAATTTTAATCAGCAGGGGCTGCTTGTGCCCGTAGGCATACCAGATGCCCTAGGCAATTGCCTAGTTTGCCTATGTCTAGGGCCGGCTCTGCCCTTAGTCATCAGGGGCCCTGGTGCAATGCACCTGCTGCACCAATGGTAGTTCTGCCTCTGAAAGTGTCTCTTTCACAACTGTACAGGAAATTCTTGAAAACAAGCAAATTAGTTTTTCCCCAACCCTGCTGGACATTGGGGGTCATTCCGAGTTGATAGCTTGCTAGCAGTTTTTAGCAGCCGTGCAAACGCATAGTCGTCGCCCACGGGGGGAGTGTATTTTTTGCTTTGCAGGAGTGTGAACGCCTGTGCAGCAGTGCGCCTACAAATACATTTTGTGCAAAACAAGACCAGCCCTGTGGTTACTTATCCTGTGCGATGATTGCTGCGACGAGTGACACGGTAATGACATCAGATACCCGCCCAGCAAACGCCCGGCCAAGCCTGCGTTTTTCCAAACACTCCCAGAAAACGGTCAGTTGACACCCAGAAACGCCCTCTTCCTGTCAATCTCCTTGCGATCGGCTATGCGACTGAAAGCTTCGCTAGAACCTGTGCAAAACCACGATGCTCTTTGTACCCGTAAGTTGCGCGCATGCGCAGATTAGCCATTTTTTTCACTGATTGCTGCGCAGTGAACAACGGCAGCTAACGATCAACTCGGAATGACCCCCCATTATACACAGAGACACGAGAATACACTGTGGAGGAAATTTCAAAGAAAGTGCTTGTCCACAAAAGTCTTGGTCATTTCACACTATGGGGAGTATTCAATTGGTGTCGGATCTTCTCAGACAGTGAGGATCTGACACTTCAGTATTCTATTACGGGCAGTTTCCGCCTGTTTCCCCTCTTATTCTGACCATTTATTTTCGCCCTCTCCTACAGGTGAAAATTTATGGTCGAGAACGGACCCATTTTCGACCACAGCGGGGTCAAAAACACATGGCTAAGCAGAGATTCCCCTCATCCGTGTGTTTTTCGACATTTCAGAGTTTTCGACAGGGCGGAAAAACAGCGCTTCAATTGAATATTGAAATGTCGAAAAGTGACGACCATTATACTCCCCTATACCTTCTTAGGACATTCCCAGGGCCGGATTAACAATGGGGCTGATAGAGCTGCAGCTCGAGGCCCACCATCAAAATAGGCCCACTGCTGTAAACGGGCGGGGGGGGGGGGGGGGGGGCACCTGCAACACTGCAGCATTCCTGCCAGCGGCAGCCCGAGGCTCCGCCCACTTAAACCCCAGCGGCAGTTTAACTTCAAACACCACCAGATACATGGCCGCACGGTAGGCTGCAGCTGCACCAGCCCCCCTGTACTGCATAGTGTCTCAGCGCTCCACATGACAGCACATCGCATGATGTCCTATGTGCCGACCTCACCACGTCAATCTTATGCAGTGAACTTATCTCCAAGAGGGCTGTCCAGACAGCCGAGTGACTGATCCTGCAGTGCTGCTGACTGGTGATCGGGATGTCAGGTCCTGCTGGCTGCTACTGATCACCGAGCCTCAGATAGTGCTCCCATAAAAGGTACGGCATGCAAGCACTAGTAGAAATATATATTTTGATCAAGTTTCATATATATTTATATGTGTGAATACTGTGGTTTGTATAATATATGTATGTATGTATGTATGTATGTATGTGTGAATACTGTGGTTTGTATAATATATATATGTATTATATGTGTGAATACTGTGGTTTGTATAATATATGTATGTATGTATGTATGTGTGCATATATGTATATATATAGTCCCCCCACTTTGCTCTGCCCCCTCTCTGGCTTTCACACCATCACAGCTTTGTTCCGCCACCCTTTGCGGCTCCATATGCACAACACTCACACACACACACACACACACACACACACACACACACACACACACACACACACACACACACGTGTGCATATATACAGTGTGTGTGTGTGTGTGTGTGTGTGTGTGTATGTATGTATAGATAGATAGATAGATAGATAGATAGATAGATAGATAGATAGATAGATAGATAGATAGATAGATAGAGTCCCCTTGCGTGCTCTATTCCCACTTTAGTGCACACCCACGAGTGGGAATAGCCCGTTTGCCAGGATCCCGGCTGGCGGCATTGCCAGTGGTCAGGATTCCGGCGTAGGTATCCTGACCGCCGGCAACATAACTGCAGCCCCCGGCAAGGGACTCCACTATGCTGCAGGTCCTACTCTATTGCTCTAAATAATTATCATGAAAATATCTATCACATTAGTGTTAAACTTTGGGCATGCTCTCTGGTCTAAAGCTCACAGCAACTTTGCTTATAAAGGTGAGACCGTTACCAACACACCTGTTGTTAAGCACCTAGGAAAACAGCTGATACAAGCTATAATTAAGTTAAACAGGGTGCATGAGGAAATGTGATCACAAAAAGATGAATTAAAAAATGAATCTAATAAACAGAAAGCACTATTCCACGGCAATCACCTACTGTACAGGGCCGGATTAAGATCCACATGGGCCTGGTGCTGAAAATGATCAACGGCCTATTGTGAGAAGTTGAGGAGGTGTGGCTACTGTTGTGAGGGTGTGGCCAGTGACATATGGGCATGTACACTCCTTACACTATAATCCCCAATGCCTCCCAAAATAAGTGAAAGTAGAAAAACAACATCCCTTTGTAAAGAAATTAGAATTATATCTTAAATTCTTATCATTTATGGAAACCATGTGACCAACTTGGCAGTTTATCATCATCAGGCTGTCATGTTGATGGGCCTATTTTTACCTGGGGCCTGGAGCTGTAGCTCCATCCGCCCCATTGTTAATCTGGCCCTGCTACTGTATTCCTATATTTGGGGTGCTACACAGTATGTGACCACAGTGTTTAAATAGAAATCCCAGGGGCTCTACACTCACTATATTATCTAACAAACAGTGGCGTTTTAGGTCATGTATTGATCAATGCATTTAAGCCTACAGCCCCCGGCAATATTGTCAGTTAATGGACAATGACCTTGTCCTCTTGCATGTGATCTACACTTCATTGTGATGTCAGCACAATTGTGATGTCACTGGCTCATGGCCCCTGTAGCTAGATAAGCTCACCTCCAGGCAGTTTACTGCCATATCTGCAGTGAGAAGCGACAATGTTGCCTCCTGTAGCCATGCCACCACCGCGCAGCATCGACCAGAAACCACCGGGCAGCATTCTCCTGCCACCACCGTGCAGCATGAAGCTGGAACAATTGCGTAAATTGGACATGGCACACCATCGCCGCCTGCTCCTGACACCACAGCAAAACATGGACCTGCCACCACTGTGCAGCATGAACCAGCCACCGCCGTACAGCAAGAACCTGCCACCGCTGTGCAGCATGAACCTGCCACCTCCGTGCAGCATGAACCTGCCACCACCGTGCAGCATGGACCTGCCACCAATGTGCAGCATGAATCTGCCTTCTCCGTGCAGCATGAACCTGCCACCGCCATGCAGCATGAATCTGCCTCCTCCGTGCAGCATGAACCTGCCACCACCGTGCAGCATGAACCTGCCACCAATGTGCAGCATGAATCTGCCTCCTCCGTGCAGCATGAACCTAGCCTCCTCCGTGCAGCATGAACCTGCCTCCTCCGTGCAGCATGAACCTGCCTCCTCCGTGCAGCATGAACCTGCCTCCTCCGTGCAGCATGAACCTGCCACCACCGTGCAGCATGAACCTGCCACCATATTGCAGCGTGGACCTGCCACCACCATGCAGGATGGACCGGCCACCAGTGTGCAACATGAACCTGCAACAATCGTGCTACGTGGACCTGCCACCACATCGCAGCGTGGACCTGCCACCACCGTGCAGGATGGACCGGCCACCATCGAGCAGTGTGGACCTGCCCCCACTTCTCTGCCTGGACCTGACGATACATTGCCGCATGGTCCTGTCCCCATCATGTATGTAATAGTGAGAAGATGAAAGCTCACGGGGATATTTAATAAGCAATTATCTCATAAAAGCTGGAAAATTTGACATTTATGTTTTCTGGAGATGTTAGTTTAAATTAAGAGATAAATATGTCTTCTTCAGGTGTGGGAGGGTACGGAGAATAGATATTTATCTCTTTTTTTAAACAAACATCTCTACAATTTCCAGTGTTTATGAGATAATTGTTTATTAAATACCCCCCACAGTCTCCTGCATGCAATAACATCAAATAAAAATAAACGCAATTAAACCATAAAACTGAGTTGTGTTTTATTTTATTGATAGCAAACTGTCAGGATATTGAAAAAGTTGTGAATACAGGAGCTCTCTTTATATACTGGGACTTAGCGTTCTGGTAGTTAGGTCCTTTCTAAAGATCTAGGTTTTGGCTTTGAGTTTTAAGTGTATAATACTGGGGAAAAAAGGAAAAATAAGAGTGGAAATATGGTACACTATACAGTATAGGGAAATGTATAATCTTAAGCTAAGTACACACAAGGCAATTATTGGGCAGATTTTCCAATAACTGGGAGATCAGTCTGAATTATTCTATAGTGGTGCCGATGCCCACTCCACAATACCAAGTACTGCTAGTCAGAATAATTATAATAAGCTCTGCAATTTAATATAGAGCAAATTCGAGGTTCTTGGTATACTTTTTGGCCAAAAGATACTAGCCCACCAAATAGTGTCTAGGTGATCTCGTCTCTGGTGGATCCCTAACACTAAGTTTGATTCTGGGACCCCCAACAAGACTATTTAACCCTTGCAAAACTACAGCTACTTACTCAAAATGGTAAAATATGGTTTGTGTCCACTTTACCAATCTATTGCATGCCAAAAACCTTGTTGGCACAGGAAAAATACAATGGAAGCTTGTGTAAGGGATATGCATTGTCAGTGTTAACTGAGTGATCCAACTTGATTTAACTGTTTTAAGACAACATGTTGTGAATAAGAAGTGAATAAGAAGCTGGAGCTGGAATAAGAAGTGAATAAGAAGCTGGAGCTGGAATAAGAAGTGACTAAGAAGCTGGAGCTGGAATAAGAAGTGAATAAGAAGCTGGAGCTGGAATGAGAAGTGAATAAGAAGCTGGAGCTGGAATAAGAAGTGAATAAGAAGCTGGAGCTGGAATAAGAAGTGAATAAGAAGCTGGCCAAGCAGAAGGTACTACATAGAACGCTGACACCTGACAGAAACTAAACAATAATAAATAAATGTACGCACTATTCTGTAAAATGATATTCGTACACTTCAACAATTTTATGTAATGTAAAGAAACAACACAGAAACCAGTGCACAACTTTCCAGCCAGCAACAGACGGAAGGCGAATGGGACAGCACTCTGCAGCTACCCGCAGAAAAGGAGGCACATACCCGGAGGCACAGCTCTCCTGCATCTATATACTTACACAATCACCTGTAAACTACTGTATTAAAAGTCTTTATTCATATTTTGCTAGAACAACTCTGTAATAGTTACATATGCACACCCCACATGGTAATAATGTGTACACACCGCACCTATGGGAACGGAAGCCATAAGCACAGCCCAGGGCACACACACAGGAGGGATAATAATATAACCTCGCTTACTCGGCTGCCGATGATGTAACCCGGTGACCACTACCATCTGCAGCAGCCGCCGCCGGGTGAACAAAAATGGCGGCTCTCCCTGTGACGCCCTCTTCTCCACCCCTCCTGCCATGACATGACGTAAGGGAACTGCACTGGACTTGATGGATAGTTCGGCTGGTGTGTGTGTGTGTTTCTGGTTGCAGCTGCTTGGTACCGCATGGTAGCAGGATGGGTGTCCCCAAGTTCTACCACTGGTGAGAGAGCATCAGGTACATTGCCAGCGTGATGTCATCTGATGACGTCCTGTCCTGTCAGGGCATTTGTCTCCCCTCCCCCGGGTGATGCTGCCAGAATGACTCTTCTCATTATACAAGAATCAGTAAGACGCTGACTGTATGGGTCTCATGGCTATAATGTGACACTGTGCCCTGGTACAGAGTTAGCAGACTCCAGAACCATCCTCTTCCCACCCTAAGCTACTCTAATTATCTCCCCACAGTTCAAACAAAATATACATGTGTTCTTTCTGTTCTCGTCTCGCTGTGTCTAGATATTTGTGTATTGTGACGAAACTTACAGCTCACTACTAAGCACTTTTATATGTACAGTAGCACTAATCCGCATGTATCAAGTTCCTATTTTCCTATAGCCCTTTGACTTCTCTGTTTGTCAATACCCAGTCTTGTTTTATTACTGTGTACCAAATTGTAAAGCGCACAGAATATGCTAGCCCTATATAGATAAACTAGGATGTTAGATCCAGGTTGAGGGGTCCCCCTACACTTACCCCAGCTGCACTTTCCTGTGGTCCCTTCTCTCCGTCCCCTGCAGTGAGAGCCATAAGCAGGGGACATGAGTATGTCCAGAGTCTTATGTTGGCCATACATCAGCTGGCTGACATCGATGATTAGCAATCAGTCAGAGAATTGGTAAAAACAAAAAACAAATAGCATCTTATACAGTGCATTCGGAAAGTATTCACAGCGCTTCACTTTTTCCACATTTTGTTATGTTACAGCCTTATTTCAAAATGGATTAAATTATTTTTTGTCCTCAAAATTCTACACACAATACCCCATAATGACAACGTGAAAAGAGATTTTTTGAAATTTTTGCAAATTTAAAAAAAATTAAAATCTAAGAAATTACATGTACATAAGTATTCACAGCCTTTGCTCAATACTTTGTTGATGCCTCTTTAGCAACAATTACAGCCACAAGTTTTTTTAATATGATGCCACAAGCTTGGCACACCTATATTTGGGCAGTTTCGCCCATTCCTCTTTGCAGCACCTCTCAAGCTCCATCAGGTTGGATGGGAAGCGTCGGTGCACAGCCTTTTTGAGATCTCTCCAGAGATGTTCAATCAGATTCAAGTCTGAGCTCTGGCTGGGCCACTCAAGGACATTCACAGAGTTGTCCTGAAGCCACTCCTTTGATATCTTGGCTGTGTGCTTAGGGTCGTTGTCCTGCTGAAAGATGAACCATTGCCCCAGTCTGAGGTCAAGAGCGCTCTGGAGCAGGTTTTCATCCAGGAGTACATTGCTGCATTTATCTTTCCCTCTATTCTGACTAGTCTCCCAGGTCCTGCAGCTGAAAAATATCCCCACAGCATGATGCTGCCACCACCATGCTTCACTGTAGGGATGGTATTGGCCTGGTGATGAGCTGCGCCTGGTTTCCTCCAAACATGACGCCTGGCATTCATGCCAAAGTGTTCAATCTTTGTCTTATCAGACCAAGGAATTTTGTTTCTCATGGTCTGAGATGTGTTTTTTTTACTAAGGAGTGGCTTCCGTCTGGCCACTCTACCATATAGGCCTGATTGGTGCATTGCTGCAGAGATGGTTGTCCTTCTGGAAGGTTCTCCTCTCTCCACAGAGGATTTCTGCTTGGTTTGTGCTCAGACATGCACTGTCAAGTGCAGTACCTTATATAGACAGGTGTGTGCCTTTCCAAATCATTTCCAATCAACTGAATTTACCACAGGTGGAGTCCAATTAAGCTGTAAGAACATCTCAAGGATGATCAGTGGAAACAGGATGCATCTGAGCTCAATTTTAAGCTTCATGGCAAAGGCTGTGAATACTTATATACATGTGATTTCTTCGTTTTTTATTTTTAATAAATTTGCAAAAATCTCAAAAAAACATTTTCACGTTGTCATTATGGGGTATTGTGTGTAGAATTTTGTGGACAAAAAAGAATTTAATCCATTTTGGAATAAGGCTGTAACATAACAAGATGTGGAGAAAGTGAAACGTTGTGAATACTTTCCTGGTGCACTGTTATCTTTGGCTCACTGTTCCCAGTATTTTTTTTGGTTGAAACCTGCTAATCGATGATTTTGCAGATTCCCTGACCCAGGCTTCAGGATAATGGGGAATTGCCCCGACGCTTCGCTGATGTATGTCCCCATTTCCTATTTCCTGCTCCCACTGTACGTCAGACTCAGGTCAGACTTTATAGAAGTTATTTTCTCTGACGTCCTAAGTGGATGCTGGGACTCCGTAAGGACCATGGGACTCCGTAAGGACCATGGGGAATAGCGGCTCCGCAGGAGACTGGGCACAACTAAAAGAAAGCTTTTGGTCTAACTGGTGTGCACTGGCTCCTCCCACTATGACCCTCCTCCAGACTTCAGTTAGAATCTTGTGCCCGGCTGAGCTGGATGCACACTAGGGGCTCTCCTGAGCTCCTAGAAAAGAAAGTATATGTTAGGTTTTTTATTTTCAGTGAGATCTGCTGGCAACAGACTCACTGCTACGAGGGACTAAGGGGAGAAGAAGTGAACCTACCTGACTGGAGATAGTCTTCTTAGGCTACTGGACACCATTAGCTCCAGAGGGATCGAACACAGGACCCGACCTCGATCGTTCGGTCCCGGAGCCGCGCCGCCGTCCCCCTTACAGAGCTAGAAGCACGAAGATGGTCCTGAAAATCGGCGGCAGAAGACTTCGGTCTTCAACAAGGTAGCGCACAGCACTGCAGCTGTGCGCCACTGCTCCTCATGCACACCTCACACTCCGGTCACTGATGGGTGCAGGGCGCTGGAGGGGGGCACCCTGAGCAGCAATATTAACACCTTGGCTGGCAAAAAATCACAATATATAGTCCCAGAGGCTATATATGTGATAAATACCCCTGCCAGAATCCATAATAAAAGCGGGTGAAAAGTCCGCCGAAAAAGGGGCGGGGCTATCTCCCTCAGCACATTGGCGCCATTTTTCCCTCACAGCTCCGCTGGAAGGATCGCTCCCTGGCTCTCCCCTGCAGTTTCAAGCACAAAAGGGTAAAAAAGAGAGGGGGGGCACTAAATTTAGGCGCAGCAATATATGATATAAGCAGCTATAAGGGAAAACACTCAGTTATAGTGTTAATCCCTGTGTTATATAGCGCTCTGGTGTGTGCTGGCATACTCTCTCTCTGTCTCCCCAAAGGGCTTTGTGGGGTCCTGTCCTCTGTCAGAGCATTCCCTGTGTGTGTGTGGTGTGTCGGTACGGCTGTGTCGACATGTTTGATGAGGAGGCCTACGTGGAGGCGGAGCAGATGCCGATAAATGTGATGTCACCCCCTGCGGGGTCCACACCTGAGTGGATGGTTTTGTGGAAGGAATTACGCGACAGTGTCGACTCCTTGCATAAAAGGTTTGACGACATACTAAATATGGGACAGCCGGCTTCTCAGCCTGTGCCTGCCCAGGCGTCTCAAAAGCCATCAGGGGCTCTAAAACGCCCGCTACCTCAGATGGCAGATACAGATGTCGACACGGATACTGACTCCAGTGTCGACGACGATGAGACTAATGTAACTTCCAATAGGGCCACACGTTACATGATTGAGGCAATGAAAAATGTGTTGCATATTTCTGATGTTACCCCAGGTACCACAAAAAAGGGTATTATGTTTGGAGAGAAAAAACTACCAGTAGTTTCTCTATCGTCCTAGTGGATGCTGGGGTTCCTGAAAGGACCATGGGGAATAGCGGCTCCGCAGGAGACAGGGCACAAAAAGTAAAGCTTTAGGATCAGGTGGTGTGCACTCGCTCCTCCCCCTATGACCCTCCTCCAAGCCTCAGTTAGATTTTTGTGCCCGGCCGAGAAGGGTGCAATCTAGGTGGCTCTCCTAAAGAGCTGCTTAGAAAAGTTTAGCTTAGGTTTTTTATTTTACAGTGAGTCCTGCTGGCAACAGGATCACTGCAACGAGGGACTTAGGGGAGAAGAAGTGAACTCACCTGCGTGCAGGATGGATTGGCTTCTTTGGCTACTGGACATTAGCTCCAGAGGGACGATCACAGGTACAGCCTGGATGGTCACCGGAGCCTCGCCGCCGGCCCCCTTGCAGATGCTGAAACAAGAAGAAGGTCCAGAATCGGCGGCATGAAGACTCCTCAGTCTTCTTAGGGTAGCGCACAGCACTGCAGCTGTGCGCCATTTCCTCTCAGCACACTTCACACGGCAGTCACTGAGGGTGCAGGGCGCTGGAAGGGGGGCGCCCTGGGTGGCAATGAAAACCTATTTTTGGCTAAAAATACCTCACATATAGCCTCCGGGGGCTATATGGAGATATTTAACCCCTGCCAGAATCCGTTAAGAGCGGGAGACGAGGCCGCCGAAAAAGGGGCGGGGCCTATCTCCTCAGCACACAGCGCCATTTTCCCTCACAGAAAGGCTGGAGGGAAGGCTCCCAGGCTCTCCCCTGCACTGCACTACAGAAACAGGGTTAAAACAGAGAGGGGGGGCACTAATTTGGCGTTAGAAATATATAAAAAAGATGCTATAAGGGAAAACACTTATATAAGGTTGTCCCTATATAATTATAGCGTTTTTGGTGTGTGCTGGCAAACTCTCCCTCTGTCTCTCCAAAGGGCTAGTAGGTCCTGTCCTCTATCAGAGCATTCCCTGTGTGTGTGCTGTGTGTCGGTACGTGTGTGTCGACATGTATGAGGACGATGTTGGTGAGGAGGCGGAGCAATTGCCTGTAATGGTGATGTCACTCTCTAGGGAGTCGACACCGGAATGGATGGCTTATTTAGGGAATTACGTGATAATGTCAACACGCGGCAAGGTCGGTTGACGACATGAGACGGCCGATTAGTCGGTCGACACAGACACAAACAGGGACACTGAATCCAGTGTCGACGGTGAATAAACAAACGTATTCCTTATTAGGGCCACACGTTAAGGGCAATGAAGGAGGTGTTACATATTTCTGATACTACAAGTACCACAAAAGAGGGTATTATGTGGGATGTGAAAAAACTACCGTAGTTTTTCCTGAATCAGATAAATTAAATGAAGTGTGTGATGATGCGTGGGTTCCCCCCGATAGAAAATATGGGCGGTATACCCTTTCCCGCCAGAAGTTAGGGCGCGTTGGAAAACACCCCTTAGGGTGGATAAGGCGCTCACACGCTTATCAGAACAAGTGGCGGTACCGTCTATAGATAGGGCCGTCCTCAAGGAGCCAGCTGACAGGAGGCTGGAAAATATAATAAAAAGTATATACACACATACTGGTGTTATACTGCGACCAGCGATCGCCTCAGCCTGGATGTGCAGAGCTGGGGTGGCTTGGTCGGATTCCCTGACTAAAAATATTGATACCCTTGACAGGGACAGTATTTTATTGACTATAGAGCATTTAAAGGATGCATTTCTATATATGCGAGATGCACAGAGGGATATTTGCACTCTGGCATCAAGAGTAAGTGCGATGTCCATATCTGCCAGAAGATGTTTATGGACACGACAGTGGTCAGGTGATGCAGATTCCAAACGGCACAAAGGTGTATTGCCGTATAAAGGAAGAGGAGTTATTTGGGGTCGGTCCATCGGACCTGGTGGCCACGGCAACTGCTGGAAAATCCACCGTTTTTTACCCTAAGTCACATCTCTGCAGAAAAAGACACCGTCTTTTCAGCTTCAGTCCTTTCGTCCCTATAAGAGTCATATCTGCCCAGGGATAGAGGAAAGGGAAGAAGACTGCAGCAGGCAGCCCATTCCCAGGAACAGAAGCGTTCCACCGCTTCTGACAAGCTCTCAGCATGACGCTGAGACCGTACAGGACCCCTGGATCCTACAAGTAGTATCCCAGGGGTACAGATTGGAATGTCGAGACGTTTCCCCTGCGCAGGCTCCTGAAGTCTGCTTTACCAAGGTCTCCCTCCGACAAGGAGGCAGTATGGGAAACAATTCACGAGCTGTATTCCCAGCAGGTGATAATTAAATTACCCCTCCTACAACAAGAAAAGGGGTATTATTCCACACTATATTGTGGTACTGAAGCCAGAAGGCTAGGTGAGACCTATTCTAAATCTAAAAAAATTTGAACACTTACAAAGGTTCAAATCAAGATGGAGTCACTCAGAGCAGTGATAACGAACCGGGAAGAAGGGGACTATATGGTGTCCCGAGACATCAGGGATGCTTACCTCCATGTCCCAAATTTGCCCTTATCACTAAGGGTACCTCAGGTTCGTGGTACAGAACTGTCACTATCAGTTTCAGACGCTGCCGTTTGGATTGTCCACGGCATCCCGGGTCTTTACCAAGGTAATGGCCGAAATGATGGTTCTTCTTCGAAGAAAAGGCGTCTTAATTATCCCTTACTTGGACGATCTCCTGATAAGGGCAAAGTCCAGGGAACAGTTGGAGGTCGGAGTAGCACTATCTCGGATACTGTTACAACAGCAGGGGTGGATTCTAAATATTCCAAAATCGCAGCTGATCCCGACAACAAGTCTCCTGTGCTTAGGGATGATTCTGGACACAGTCCAGAAAAAGGTGTTTCTCCCGGAAGAGAAAGCCAGGGAGTTATCCGAGCTAGTCAGGAACCTCCTAAAATCAGTGCATCATTGCACAAGGGCCATGGTAAAAAAATGGTGACTTCCTTCGAAGCAATTCCAGTCGGCAGATTTCATGCAAGAACTTTTCAGTGGGATCTGCTGGACAAATGGTCCGGATCGCATCTTCAGATGCATCAGCGGATAACCCTATATCCAAGGACAAGGGTGTCTCTCCTGTGGTGGTTACAGAGTGCTCATCTTCTAGAGGGCCGCAGATTCGGCATTCAGTTTTGGATGTTGGTGACCACGGAGGCCAGCCCGAGAGGCTGGGGAGCAGTCACACAAGGAAAAAATTTCCAGGGAGTGTGATCAAGTCTGGAGACTTTTCTCCACATAAATATAGCTAAGGGTAAATTTATAATGCTCTAAGCTTAGCAAGACCTCTGCTTCAAGGTCAGCCGGTATTGATCCAGTGGGATAAAACATCACGGCAGTCGCCCACGTAAATAGACAGGGCGGCACAAGAAGCAGGAGGGCAGTGGCAAAAACTGCAAGGACTTTTCGCTGGGCGGAAAATCATGTGATAGCACTGTCAGCAGTGTTTCATTCCGGGAATGGAAACTGGGAAGCAGACTTCCTCAGTAGGCACGACCTCCACCCGGCAGAGTGGGAACTTCATGGGGAAGTTTTCCACATGATTGTAAACCGTTGGGAATTACCAAAGGTGGACATGATGGCGTCCCGTCTGAACAAAAAACGGGACAGGTATTGCGCCAGGTTAAGAGACCCTCAGGCAATAGCTGTGGACGTTCTGGTAACACCGTGGGTGTACCAGTCGGTGTATGTGTTCCATCCTCTGCTTTTCATACCTAAGGTACTGAGAATTATAAGACGTAGAGGAGTAAGAACTATACTCATGGCTCCGGATTGGCCAAGAAGGACTTGGTACCCGGAACTTCAAGAGATGCTCACAGAGGACTTATGGCCTCTGCCGCTAAGAAGGGACTTGTTTCAGCAAGTACCATGTCTGTTCCAAGACTTACCGCAGCTGCGTTTGACGGCATGGCGGTGGAACGCCGGATCCTAAGGGAAAAGGCATTCAGGAAGAGGTCATTCCTACCCTGGTCAAAGCCAGAAAGGAGGTGACCGCACAACATTATCACCACATGTGGCGAAAATATGTTGCGTGGTGTGAGGCCAGGAAGGCCCCACGAAGAAATTTCAACTCGGTCGATTCCTGCATTTCCTGCAAACAGGAGTGTCTATGGGCCTCAAATTGGGGTCCATTAAGGTTCAAATTTCGGCCCTGTCGATTTTTCTTCCAGAAAGAATTGGCTTCAGTTCCTGAAGTCCAGAAGTTTGTCAAGGGAGTATTGCATATACAACCCCCTTTTGTGCCTCCAGTGGCACTGTGGGATCTCAACGTAGTTCTGGGATTCCTCAAAACACATTGGTTTAAAACCAGTCAAATCTGTGGATTTGAAGCATCTCACATGAAAAGTGAACATGCTCTTGGACCTGGCCTGGACCAGGCGAGTGTCAAATTGGTGGTTTTTTTCTCAAAAAAAGCCCATATCTGTTTGTCCATTCGGACAGGGCAGAGCTGCGGACTCGTCCCCAGTTCTCTCCCTAAGGTGGTGTCAGTGTTTCACCTGAACCAGCTTATTGTGGTGTCTTGCGCCTACTAGGGACTTGGAGGACTCCAAGTTGCTAGATGTGGTCAGGGCCCTGAAAATATAGGTTCCAGGACGGCTGGAGTCAGGAAAACTGACTTGCTGTTATCCTGTATGCACCCAACAAACTGGGTGCTCTTGCTTCTAAGCAGACTTTTGCTAGTTGGATGTGTAATACAATTCAGCTTGCACATTCTGTGGCAGGCCTGCCACAGCCAAAATATGTAAATGCCCATTCCACAAGGAAGGTGGGCTCATCTTGGGCGGCTGCCCGAGGGGTCTCGGCTTTACAACTTTGCCGAGCGGCTATTTAGTCAGGGGCAAACACGTTTGTAAAATCCTACAAATTTGATACCCTGGCTAAGGAGGACCTGGAGTTCTCTCATTCGGTGCTGCAGAGTCATCCGCACTCTCCCGCCCGTTTGGGAGCTTTGGTATAATCCCCATGGTCCTTTCAGGAACCCCAGCATCCACTAGGACGATAGAGAAAATAAGAATTTACTTACCGATAATTCTATTTCTCGGAGTCCGTAGTGGATGCTGGGCGCCCATCCCAAGTGCGGATTATCTGCAATACTTGTACATAGTTACAAAAATCGGGTTATTATTGTTGTGAGCCATCTTTCAGAGGCTCCGCTGTTATCATACTGTTAACTGGGTTCAGATCACAGGTTGTACAGTGTGATTGGTGTGGCTGGTATGAGTCTTACCCGGGATTCATAAATCCTTCCTTATTGTGTACGCTCGTCCGGGCACAGTATCCTAACTGAGGCTTGGAGGAGGGTCATAGGGGGAGGAGCCAGTGCACACCACCTGATCCTAAAGCTTTACTTTTTGTGCCCTGTCTCCTGCGGAGCCGCTATTCCCCATGGTCCTTTCAGGAACCCCAGCATCCACTACGGACTCCGAGAAATAGAATTATCGGTAAGTAAATTCTTATTTTTTCCTCCATCTGAGGAATTAAATGAAGTGTGTGAAGAAGCGTGGGCTTCCCCCGATAAGAAACTGGTAATTTCTAAAAGGTTACTAATGGCGTACCCTTTCCCGCCAGAAGATAGGTCACGTTGGGAAACATCCCCTAGGGTGGATAAAGCGCTCACACGCTTGTCAAAGAAGATGGCACTACCGTCTCCGGATACGGCCGCCCTAAAGGTACCTGCTGATAGAAAGCAGGAGGCTATCCTGAAGTCTGTATATACACACACTGGTATTATACTGAGACCAGCTATTGCTTCAGCATGGATGTGCAGTGCTGCAGCTGCGTGGTCAGATTCCCTGTCGGAAAATATTGATACCCTAGACAGGGACACTATATTGCTAACCGTAGAGCATATTAAAGACGCAGTCTTATACATGAGAGATGCACAGAGGGATATTTGCCGGCTGGCATCTAAAATAAGTGCAATGTCCATTTCTGCCAGGAGAGGGTTATGGACTCGGCAGTGGACAGGTGATGCAGATTCTAAATGGCACATGGAAGTTTTGCCTTATAAGGGTGAGGAGTTGTTCGGGGATGGTCTCTCGGACCTCGTTTCCACAGCAACAGCTGGGAAGTCTACATTTTTACCCTATGTTCCCTCACAGCCAAAGAAAGCACCGTATTATCAGGTACAGTCCTTTCGGCCCAATAAGGGCAAGCGGGTTAAAGGCGCGTCCTTTCTGCCCAGAGGCAGAGGTAGAGGGAAAAAGCTGCAGCATACAGCCAGTTCCCAGGAGCAAAAGTCCTCCCCCGCTTCCTCCAAGTCCACCGCATGACGCTGGGGCTCCACAGGCGGAGCCAGGTACGGTGGGGGCCCGTCTCAAAAACTTCAGCAATCAGTGGGCTCGCTCACGGGTGGATCCCTGGATCCTTCAAGTAGTATCTCAGGGGTACAAGCTGGAATTCGAGACGTCTCCCCCCCGCCGTTTCCTCAAATCTGCCTTACCAACAACTCCCTCAGGCAGGGAGGCAGTGTTAGAGGCAATTCACAAGCTGTATTCCCAGCAGGTGATAGTCAAAGTGCCCCTACTTCAACAAGGACGGGGTTACTATTCCACAATGTTTGTGGTACCGAAACCGGACGGTTCGGTGAGACCCATTTTAAATTTGAAATCCTTGAACACATATATAAAAAAATTCAAGTTCAAGATGGAATCACTCAGGGCGGTTATTGCAAGCCTGGACGAGGGGGATTACATGGTATCACTGGACATCAAGGATGCTTACCTGCATGTCCCCATTTACCATTCTCACCAGGAGTACCCCAGATTTGTGGTACAGGATTGTCATTACCAATTCCAGACGTTGCCGTTTGGTCTATCCACGGCTCCGAGGGTATTTACCAAGGTAATGGCCGAAATTATGATACTCCTTCGAAAGAAGGGAGTTTTAATTATCCCGTACTTGGACTATCTCCTGATAAAGGCGAGGTCAAGGGAGCAGTTGTTGGTCGGGGTAGCACTATCTCGGGAGGTGCTACAACAGCACGGCTGGATTCTAAATATTCCAAAGTCACAGCTGGTCCCTACGACACGTCTACTGTTCCTGGGGATGGTTCTGGACACAGAACAGAAAAAAGTGTTTCTCCCGGAGGAGAAGGCCAAGGAGCTGTCATCTCTAGTCAGAGGCCTCCTAAAACCAAAACAGGTGTCGGTGCATCACTGCACGCGGATCCTGGGAAAGATGGTAGCTTCCTACGAAGCAATTCCATTCGGCAGGTTCCATGCAAGAACCTTTCAGTGGGACCTGTTGGACAAGTGGTCCGGATCGCATCTTCAGATGCATCGGCTGATAACCCTGTCTCTAAGGACCAGGGTGTCTCTGCTGTGGTGGCTGCAAAATGCTCATCTTCAAGAGGGCCGCAGATTCAGCATACAGGACTGGGTCCTGGTGACCACGGATGCCAGCCTTCGGGGCTGGGGGGCAGTCACACAGGGAAGAAACTTCCAAGGACTATGGTCAAGTCAGGAGACTTCCCTACACATAAATATTCTGGAACTGAGGGCCATTTTCAATGCCCTAAGTCAGGCAAAACCCCTGCTTCAAAACCAGCCGGTACTGATCCAGTCAGACAACATCACGGCAGTCGCCCATGTAAACCGACAGGGCGGCACAAGAAGCAGGACGGCGATGGCAGAAGCCACAAGGATTCTCCGATGGACGGAAAATCACGTGTTAGCACTGTCAGCAGTGTTCATTCCGGGAGTGGACAACTGGGAAGCAGACTTCCTCAGCAGACACGACCTCCACCCGGGAGAGTGGGGACTTCATCCGGAAGTCTTCCAACTGATTGTAAACCATTGGGAAAAGCCACAGGTGGACATGATGGCGTCCCGCCTAAACAAAAAGCTAGAAAGATATTGCGCCAGGTCGAGAGACCCTCAGGCGATAGCTGTGGACGCTCTAGTGACACCGTGGGTGTACCGGTCGGTTTATGTGTTCCCTCCTCTTCCTCTCATACCAAAGGTACTGAGGATAATAAGGAGAAGAGGAGTAAGAACTATACTCATTGTTCCGGATTGGCCAAGAAGAGCTTGGTACCCGGAACTTCAAGAAATGATCTCAGAGGACCCATGGCCTCTGCCGCTCAGACAGGACCTGCTGCAGCAGGGGCCCTGTCTGTTCCAAGACTTAGCTCGGCTGCGTTTGACGGCATGGCGGTTGAACACCGGATCCTGAAGGAAAAGGGCATTCCGGAGGAAGTCATTCCTACGCTGATTAAAGCTAGGAAAGAAGTGACCGCAAACCATTATCACCGCATTTGGTGAAAATATGTTGCGTGATGTGAGGCCAGGAAGGCCCCAACGGAGGAATTTCAGCTGGGCCGTTTTCTGCACTTCCTACAGTCAGGGGTGACTATGGGCCTCAAATTGGGTTCCATTAAGGTCCAGATTTCGGCTCTATCGATTTTCTTCCAGAGAGAACTGGCTTCACTACCTGAAGTTCAGACTTTTGTTAAGGGAGTGCTGCATATTCAGCCCCTTTTGTGCCTCCAGTGGCACCTTGGGATCTCAACGTGGTGTTGGATTTCCTAAAGTCACATTGGTTTGAGCCACTTAAAACCGTGGAATTGAAATATCTCACGTGGAAAGTGGTCATGTTGTTGGCCTTGGCTTCGGCCAGGCGTGTATCAAAATTGACGGCTTTGTCATGTAAAAGCCCTTATCTGATTTTCCCCAGTTTCTCCCTAAGGTGGTATCAGCTTTTCATCTGAACCAACCTATCGTGGTGCCTGCGGCTACAAAAGACTTGGAGGCTTCCAAGTTGTTGGACGTAGTCAGGGCCCTGAAAATTTATGTTTCCAGGACAGCTGGAGTCAGAAAGACTGACTCGCTATTTATCCTGTATGCGCCCAACAAGTTGGGTGCACCTGCTACAAAGCAGACTATTGCTCGCTGGATCTGTAGTACGATTCAGCTTGCACATTCTGCGGCTGGACTGCCGCATCCTAAATCGGTGAAAGCCCATTCCATGAGGAAGGTGGGCTATTCTTGGGCGGCTGCCCGAGGGGTCTCGGCTCTACCACTTTGCCGAGCAGCTACTTGGTCGGGGTCAAACACATTTGCTAAATTCTACAAGTTTGACACCCTGGCTGAGGAGGACCAAGAGTTTGCCCATTCGGTGCTGCAGAGTCATCCGCACTCTCCCGCCCGTTTGGGAGCTTTGGTATAATCCCCATGGTCCTTACGGAGTCCCAGCATCCACTTAGGACGTCAGAGAAAATAAGAATTTACTCACCGGTAATTCTATTTCTCGTAGTCCGTAGTGGATGCTGGGCGCCCATCCCAAGTGCGGATTGTCTGCAATACTTGTATATAGTTATTGCTTAACTAAAGGGTTATAGTTGAGCCATCTGTTGAGAGGCTCAGTTGTTGTCATACTGTTAAGTGGGTATTGTATCACGAGTTATACGGTGTGATTGGTGTGGCTGGTATGAGTCTTACCCGGGATTCAAAATCCTTCCTTATTGTGTCAGCTCTTCCGGGCACAGTATCCTAACTGAAGTCTGGAGGAGGGTCATAGTGGGAGGAGCCAGTGCACACCAGTTAGACCAAAAGCTTTCTTTTAGTTGTGCCCAGTCTTCTGCGGAGCCGCTATTCCCCATGGTCCTTACGGAGTCCCATGGTCCTTACGGAGTCCCAGCATCCACTACGGACTACGAGAAATAGAATTACCGGTGAGTAAATTCTTATTATCACTGATATTAATAAATAAGTAGCCTTTATCTAGCTGACTTGGTATGCTGGTATTTGTAGTTCCATAATACATAACAAGCCTTTTGTGCAGAAAAGATACGTGAGCATAAGGGCCATCTTAACAGCTGTGTAGGCCCCTTGGCAAAGCAATGCACTGGGGCCGCTACCCATCCTCCAGCGGTAGGGGCGGGGGATGCTATCAGCGACAGCTTTGATGTCCCACGGGCGGTAGGGGGTGTTCTATCTTCCGCTCAGCATGTAGGACCTGGAGCAGTAATTTCTGCTAATTATTCCTTTACTGCACAGATGGAGGGAGATGGGCAGGAAGGAGAACACTAAACTGTAGCAGGGGCATTGGGCTGAATGAAGGGGCCCTGGTACATAACTTACAGGGTGGTAGGGGGTGTTTAATACATTGGGGATGGGAGGATAGTGGAGTGGGCTTAATATTCTTCATTCTCTGGTGGTAGGGCAGCTTGCTTGACTGCAGATATCTCCAGTTTCTGGAAATAGATTTCTTAGATTTCAATGGGAAAACACTAGAGAGACCTACCTTTCAGGAGGTACTGGGGACTTGGGGATTAGAGTTCAGAATCCAGAGCAATCTGTTGAGTAAAATATAAAACTGCATAACAGGTGTGTGGAGCTGGAGCAGGAACCAGCAGCTGGAAGGCTGATATCTCTGGTTCTGGACATATTAGAGACATGCTGCCAGTGTCCACCGAAAGGGGAGAGTTCCAGCTTTTGGGGAATATCCTCAGAAAAACTCTAAGTCAGACAGAACCCGAGATATGTGGCTGGGAAGAGCAATTAACAGCCTTGGATGGGGACCACTGCTTTGAAGTCGTATATCTCCAGTTCCCCAGGGTCAATTTTATAAAAATCTGGTACCCCTGGAAAGAGGGGACCCTCAGCTATCAGCACAGGGCCCTTATACTCCTGGGGCCCTAGGGAAACTGCCCATTTAGCCCATATGGAAAGATGGCCCTAGTGACCGTAAGTGTGTAGTGGATGATAAAGCACTGTGCATAAGACACTCGGCGAGTACATTATATTATGTATATATACAATACTGACCTATTATGCTGTACTTTGGAGAGAATCATTACGCAGACAAATTACATACAGCAACATGAACCAGAAGGTAATAATAGGTAACATAGGGGTAGATATATGAAAAAGCATACATCATTCTTTAAATGTTCACATCTGCTTCACTGCTTAATCACTGTGAAGCCGGTACAGACCTCAACAGCATGTATTACCATGTTTGTGTTACCAGAGCCGGCCCTAACCAATAGGATGCCCTAGGCAAGATTTTGGCTGGTGCCCCCTAGCACCACCACTGGTTCCGCCTCTGACCTTGCACCTCTTTCCCAGCACCACCACCCCTCATCCATAGCAGTCCTTATTTTGGTGTTTGTACCCCCTATATTTTAAATAGGAACAGTTCGCACATTTGGCGCACAGGCCAAAAAGGGTGTGTTTTTGCTGGCAAGAGGCATGGCCACACAATAGTAACCCCAATTCCAATTACACCACACAGTACTGCAACTTTATTCACATTTGATCATGCGATAGTGTCCATAATTCATATTACATCCCACAGTAGTATCACTTTACCTTATAAACGTTACTCCTCACAGTAGAGCCCCTTATTCACACTACATCACACTGAATTACTCCTTATTCACATTACACCACACCCTATTGCTCTTTATTCACATTAGACGACACAGTAGTGCCCTTTCTATACGCAATTCCACATAGTAGAGCACCTTATTCACATAATGCCACACAGTAAAGCCCCTTACACATATGAGACACATTATTAATGTCCTTATAAACATAATGCACGTTACACATTATGACATCCTTTATTCATGTCCTTTTACACATAATGTCCCTTACACATATGCTGCACAGTATTAATGCCCTTATACACATAATGACACACATTGTGCTCCCTACACATTTGCTGCACATTATTAGTGCCCCTATACACATAATGACACACATACAGTAGTACCGTTACACATATGCCGCACATTATTAATGCCTTTATACACATGATGACACACATAGGGATAAATTTACTAAGGTCCCGATTTTGACCGAGATGCCGTTTTTTCTTCAAAGTGTCATCTCGGTAATTTACTAAACTCAAATCACGGCAGAGATGAGGGCATTCGTATTTTTTTGGAAGTAGTTGTAAAAAAATACGAATGAATACACCATCGGTCAAAATACGCCAGCAAATTAGTAGAACTCGGTAATTTACTAAAAAGTGCAAATCTCCAAAGAGGAAAACACTGCCGTGAAAAATTACAAATCGCAAAAAAGTGCTAAAAAAAAGCAGACCTGCTTTTTATATTCGTGATTGCATAGGCATGCAGGGATCCATGAGATCCGTGCATGTCTATCAGTGGGAAGGGGTGGGAAAGTGGTTTTTTTCCAAAAAAAAATTGCGTGGGGTCCCCCCTCCTAAGCATAACCAGCCTCGGGCTCTTTGAGCCGATCCTGGTTGCAGAAATATGGGGAAAAAATTGACAGGGGTTCCCCCATATTTAAGCAACCAGCATCGGGCTCTGCGCCTGGTCCTGGTTCCAAAAATACGGGGGACAAAAAGAGTAGGGGTCCCCCGTATTTTTAAAACCAGCACCGGGCTCCACTAGCTGGACAGATAATGCCACAGCCGGGGGTCACTTTTATATAGTGCCCTGCGGCCGTGGCATCAAAAATCCAACTAGTCACCCCTGGCCGGGGTACCCTGGGGGAGTGGGGACCCCTTCAATCAAGGGGTCCCCCCCCCCAGCCACCCAAGGACCAGGGGTGAAGCCCGAGGCTGTCCCCCCCCATCCAATGGGCTGCGGATGGGGGGGCTGATAGCCTTTGTTGTAAATGAAAAGATATGGGCCCTCATTCCGAGTTGTTCGCTCGTTCTTTTTCATCGCATCGCAGTGAAAATCCGCTTAGTACGCATGCGCAATGTTCGCACTGCGACTGCGCCAAGTAACTTTACTATGAAGAAAGTATTTTTACTCACGGCTTTTTCTTCGCTCCGGCGATCGTAATGTGATTGACAGGAAATGGGTGTTACTGGGCGGAAACACGGCGTTTCAGGGGCGTGTGGCTGAAAACGCTACCGTTTCCGGAAAAAACGCAGGAGTGGCCGGAGAAACGGTGGGAGTGCCTGGGCGAACGCTGGGTGTGTTTGTGACGTCAACCAGGAACGACAAGCACTGAACTGATCGCACAGGCAGAGTAAGTCTGGAGCTGCTCTGAAACTGCTAAGTAGTTAGTAATCGCAATATTGCGAATACATCGGTCGCAATTTTAAGAAGCTAAGATTCACTCCCAGTAGGCGGCGGCTTAGCGTGTGT
Organism: Pseudophryne corroboree; assembly: GCF_028390025.1. NCBI lineage: Eukaryota > Metazoa > Chordata > Amphibia > Anura > Myobatrachidae > Pseudophryne > Pseudophryne corroboree. The sequence continues at coordinate 76,471,416 of NC_086454.1, forward strand.
AACTCTGCTAAATTCGCCTTGCGACCGATCAACTCGGAATGAGGGCCATTGTTTTTAGTAGCAGTACTACAAGTCCCAGCAAGCCTCCCCCGCATGCTGGTACTTGGAGAACCACAAGTACCAGCATGCGGCGGAAAAACGGGCCCGCTGGTACCTGTAGTACTATTACTAAAAAAATACCCAAATAAACACAAGACACACACACCTTGAAAGTAAAGATTTATTACATACATGCACACAAACATACATACATACTTACCTTATGTTCACACGCAGGTCGGTCCTCTTGTCCAGTAGAATCCATGGGGTACCTGTAGAAAAAATTATACTCACAAAATCCAGTGTAGATCGGTCCTCTTCAAATCCATTTGTAATCCAGGTACTTGATTAAAATAAAAAAACGGACACACGAGCCACGAACTGAAAGGGGCCCCATGTTTTCACATGGGACTCCTTTCCCCGAATGCCAGAAACCCACTCTGACTTCTGTCTAAGTGGGTTTCTTCAGCCAATCAGGGAGCGCCACGTTGTAGCACTCTCCTGATCGGCTGTGTGCTCCTGTACTGAGTGACAGGCGGCACACGGCAGTGTTACAATGTAGCGCCTATGCGCTCCATTGTAACCAATGGTGGGAACTTTCTGCCCTGCGGTTGACCTAAAGTGACGTCACCGCTGAGCAGAAAGTTCCCAGCATTGGTTACAATGGAGCGCATAGGCGCTACATTGTAACACTGCCGTGTGCCGCCTGTCATACAGTACAGGAGCACACAGCCGATCAGGAGAGTGCTACAACGTGGCGCTCCCTGATTGGCTGAAGAAACCCACTTAGACAGAAGTCAGAGTGGGTTTCTGGCATTCGGGGAAAGGAGTCCCATGTGAAAACATGGGGCCCCTTTCAGTTCGTGGCTCGTGTGTCCGTTTTTTTATTTTAATCAAGTACCTGGATTACAAATGGATTTGAAGAGGACCGATCTACACTGGATTTTGTGAGTATAATTTTTTCTACAGGTACCCCATGGATTCTACTGGACAAGAGGACCGACCTGCGTGTGAACATAAGGTAAGTATGTATGTATGTTTGTGTGCATGTATGTAATAAATCTTTACTTTCAAGGTGTGTGTGTGTGTTGTGTTTATTTGGGTATTTTTTTAGTAATAGTACTACAGGTACCAGCGGGCCCGTTTTTCCGCCGCATGCTGGTACTTGTGGTTCTCCAAGTACCAGCATGCGGGGGAGGCTTGCTGGGACTTGTAGTACTGCTACTAAAAACAATATCTTTTCATTTACAACAAAGGCTATCAGCCCCCCCATCCGCAGCCCATTGGATGGGGGGGGACAGCCTCGGGCTTCACCCCTGGCCCTTGGGTGGCTGGGGGGGGGGACCCCTTGATTGAAGGGTCCCCACTCCCCCATAAATATGGGGGAACCCCTGTCATTTTTTCCCCCATATTTCTGCAACCAGGATCGGCTCAAAGAGCCCGAGGCTGGTTATGCTTAGGAGGGGGGACCCCACGCAATTTTTTTTTAAATTTTACACTGTTTAATTTAAAAAAAAAAAAAAATGAACCCCAGCACGGATCACACAGATCCGGCCGAGATTCATTTTTAAAAAGTCGGCAGTGTTTTGCTAATCACTGCCGTAAAAATAGAAAAAAAAACACGAATGACATCGACATCGGATCAAAAGAAAAACCCGAATACGACAGCTTAGTAAATTAGTCGTAATCAATTCAAAAAGTTGCAGTTTTACACTTTCGATGTCATTCGTGATTGAACTTTGACCTTTTTCCGAAAATTACGAATGTTAGTAAATTTACCCCATAGTGCCCCTTACACATATGTTGCACGTTATTAATGCATTTTTACATGACACACATAATTCTCCTTACACATATTACGAACACTGCTGCACAACCAACCCACTCACATGCACACAGCACTCACACTGCCACCAACACTGTGACCTCTGCCTCTGCTTGGATACAGATGTGTCCTCATAAATCGCCTCAATGCTAACGTCGGGCACATTTTTTTTAATGAAAATGCATCTTATTTGCATTGCTATGTGACTAGGATGCACAAGCAGCTTCTGTTGATTAAAATGATATGCAGCATGCCTATATACTGTGTGGGACTGTGGCTGTATCTGCATATGAAATGCTGCACACAGAATATAGGTGTCACACTCGCGGCTCTGCGGCTGACGCGCTTGCTGCGCTTGCCGCTCCGGATGCGCTGGGATCCCTGCGGTTGCCGCCCCCGGTGGGCACCGGGTTGTTGCATCTTGCTGGCACTGCCTCCGGCGGGTTCCCGGGGTGTGGGCGCCGCCATTGCGCCTGGCGTTCATGGGAGCGTGGTGGGCGGGTGGCGTCATCGGCCCCTTCCACCAATTGGGGAAGAGCGGGAGGTTTGGGGGAGGACGCCGTGCAGGGCTCCAGCGCCTGAGTGTCGTCTCTTCTATGATCACCAGTGCTAGCAGCATTCAGTGAGTTCTCTAAACTGAACGTCTCCTGTGTACCAGCGTTTGCAGAGTATCTCTCAGTGGAACATTCCTCGTGCTTCCAGCGTTTGTAGAGTATATCTCTCAGTGGAACATTCCTCGTGCTTCCAGCGTTTGCAGAGTATATCTCAGTGGAACATTCCTCGTGCTTCCAGCGTTTGCAGAGTATATCTCAGTGGAACATTCCTTGTGCTTCCAGCGTTTGTAGAGTATATCTCAGTGGAACATTCCTTGTGCTTCCAGCGTTTGTAGAGTATATCTCAGTGGAACATTCCTTGTGCTTCCAGCGTTTGCAGAGTATCTCTCAGTGGAACATTCCTTGTGCTTCCAGCGTTTGCAGAGTATCACTCAGTGGAACAATCACTGTGCTACCAGCGTTACAGTGTATCACCTAGTGGAACATTCACTGTGCTACCAGCGTTACAGTGTATCACTCAGTGGAACAATCACTGTGCTACCTGCGTTACAGTGTATCACTCAGTATATCTCAGTGGAACATTCCTTGTGCTTCCAGCGTTTGTAGAGTATATCTCAGTGGAACATTCCTTGTGCTTCCAGCGTTTGCAGAGTATCTCTCAGTGGAACATTCCTTGTGCTACCAGCGTTACAGTGTATCACTCAGTGGAACAATCACTGTGCTACCAGCGTTACAGTGTATCACTCAGTGGGACATTCTCTGAGTTACAGCGTTTCTCTTAGGGGGACACCTCCTGTGTTTCCTGTATTACATGATATCTCCAAGTGGAACGCCTTCCATACTTCCAGAGTTACACTGAATCTTAAATCCTCATTAATTTCTTCAACATCGCTCACAAGCTTCTCATTCTTCAAACATCGCTCACAAATTCTTCATTCTTCAGTGTGCTTCACCATCGTTCTCAAATCCTCATTCATTTCTTCAGCAACGCTCACAAGTTCTTCATTCTTCTGTGTGCTTCACCATCGTTCTCAAATCCTCATTCATTTCTTCAGCAACGTTCACAAGTTCTTCATTCTTCTGTGTGCTTCACCATCGTTCTCAAATCCTCATTCATTTCTTCAGCATCGCTCACAAGTTCTTCATTCTTCTGTGTGCTTCACCATCGTTCTCAAATCCTCATTCATCTCTTCAGCATCACTCACAAGTTCTTCATTCTTCTGTGTGCTTCACCATCGTTCTCAAATCATCATTTAATTCTTCAGCATTATACGCCAGTTACTACGGCTAGTTCTGCATGAGGAAAACCTACATCCGGCCATCCCTGCTCTGGCCCAGCTGTGGTTCCTCCTTCCGATCATCGGAAGAACCCCCGAGTTCTCAACACTCCGAACCCAGGTCAGTGACAGTATACTCAGGCCACATGGGGGATCGGAATCCAGAATCAAGTACCATCCAAAACTTAGTTTCCCGAGTTCAGAGTCAGGAGGCGGCACAGGGCCAGGTGCAGTATCTCCAGGAATTATCCGGCCGGCTGGATCAAATTCAGGCTTCCCTGGCTTCTGTAGTTCCGGCTCCAGTTCCAGTACCCGCTCCAGTGGTTGCCACCAGTAATGTTCAATCCTTGTCCAGAACCAGGTCAAGCCTTCAGCTTCCCACTCCCTCTCGCTATAATGGGAATCCAAAGAATTGCCGTGGTTTTCTCAATCAATGCGAGGTGCATTTTGAACTTCTCTCACACAACTTCCCCACGGATCGGGCCAAAGTGGCATACCTTATTTCCTTGCTTGAAGGTTCAGCGTTGGATTGGGTGTCTCCGTTGTGGGAGCAATCTGACCCTTTGGTTTCCAGTTACACCAATTTCATCGTGTCATTCCGAAGGATTTTTGACGAGCCCGGCAGAATGACCGCTGCTTCCTCTGACCTGCTCCGAGTCCGTCAAGGCTCCCATTCAGTGGGACGGTATGTGATTCACTTCCAGACCATAGCCTCGGAACTACGCTGGAATAATGATGCTCTCCGGGCCGCTTTCTGGAACGGGCTCTCCGACCGTCTAAAAGACGAGCTGGTCACTAGGGATCTGCCAGATTCCTTAGAACAGTTGATCTCACTCTGCGTTAAGGTGGATCTCCGCATGCAGGAACGAGGTGGCGAACGTAGTCGGTCGGTTCGATCCAGATTCCGGTCTCTCCCGTCTAAGCAAACAGTTACCCCAAGTTCGGATGAACCTATGCAAATCAATCGATCCCGGCTGTCCCCGGAAGAACGACAGCGCTGTCGTGAGGGTAAACTCTGCCTCTACTGTGGAGCCGCGGATCACTTTATCAAATACTGCAAGTCCCGTCCAGGAAACGGGCAGTCCTAGCTTGTTCCGGAGAAGTTGAGTTAGGGGTTACATCTAAATCTTCTCCGACAGTGGATTGTTTACTCTCCGTGTCTCTGTTTTCTGAGTCTATAGCTAAACCTGTTAAAGCCCTGCTGGACTCTGGGGCTGCAGGGAACTTTGTTTCTCTTTCTTGTGTTCAGAGTCTGGGTTTACAGTTACAGTCTGTCAAACGACCTATTACGTTGACCGCCATCAATGGTACCAAAATATCTAATGGTCTTATTACAAGTCGCACAGAGCCAATCAAGCTGCAGGTCGGAGCTCTGCATCAAGAACATCTGGAGTTCCTAGTAATTCCGGAGATGCCTCACGATCTTGTTCTTGGTCTACCTTGGCTTAGAATTCACAATCCTCACGTCGACTGGAAGTCGTCACAAATAGTGTCCTGGAGTTTGTTTTGTCACTCTAATTGTCTCACTCCTGTTTACCCGCTCCGTGCATCTTCCAAGTCGGATGAGGAGCTTATTCCAGAGGCCTATCGGGAGTTCACAGACGTATTTTCAGAACAGGCGGCCGATCAGTTACCACCGCATAGACCCTGGGACTGTCCCATTGAGCTTATCCCAGGGAGAATGCCACCTCGGGGACGCACATATCCCTTATCATTACCCGAGACCCAAGCTATGTCGGACTACATCAAGTCTAATCTGCTGAAAGGATTCATTCGCCCCTCTACCTCCCCGGCTGGAGCAGGTTTCTTTTTCGTGAAGAAAAAGGACGGAGGGTTAAGACCATGTATTGATTATCGTGGCTTAAACGATATCACCGTTAAGAACAAATACCCTCTACCGCTAATCACGGAGCTATTTGATAGGGTTCGTGGAGCCCACGTTTTCACTAAGCTCGACTTAAGAGGAGCCTATAATTTGATACGTATCCGACAGGGGGACGAATGGAAGACGGCCTTTAATACCAGGGACAGGCATTACGAGTATCTGGTAATGCCGTTTGGCCTCAGCAATGCCCCTGCCGTTTTTCAGGGATTTGTAAATGAAATCTTCCGAGATATGTTATATCAAAGCGTAGTGGTGTACTTGGATGACATTCTGATATTTTCTAAGAATCTTGCAGAGCACAGAGTACAGGTCAAAGAAGTTTCTACGGCAAGATTTCCAAATGTGTCTTCGAGGTCCCTTCAATTCCATTCCTCGGATATGTCATCTCAGGTACGGAGCTTCGCATGGATCCGGAGAAACTCACTGCCATTCGGGACTGGACTCAGCCTCTCTCCTTGAAAGCGGTACAAAGATTTCTGGGCTTTGCAAATTACTACCGGAAATTTAGAAAGGGATTTTCTACCATTGTTGCACCTATTACTGCCCTAACCAAAAAGGGGTCTGACCCAAGTCACTGGTCTTCAGAAGCTGAAGTAGCGTTTGCCCGGTTGAAATCAGCCTTCATGTCTGCTCCGGTACTCCAACAACCAAATTTTTCTAAACCATTCTTCTTGGAAGTCGATGCTTCTTCAGTAGGCATCGGTGCCGTTCTTTCACAGTACTCCTCTGATGGGAAGTTACATCCATGTGGTTTCCATTCTCGTAAATTCTCTCCCGCTGAACGAAACTACACCATTGGAGATCAGGAGCTTTTAGCAATAAAATCTGCCCTAGAAAAATGGAGGTACTTATTGGAAGGTGCTAAACACCTAATTACGATCTATACCGATCACAAGAACTTGTTGTATATCAAGACGGCCCAGTGCTTGAACTCCTGTCAAGCTAGATGGGCGCTCTTTTTCACTCGATTCTCGTTCGTTATTAAGTACCGGGCCGGGACTCTCAACGCTAATGCTGATGCTCCGTCTCGTTCTTTAACGGCCTCGGATGAGGAGAATTCCTTTGAAAAGAGTTTGATTCTCAGTCCAGTCTCTATTTCAGCAGCTCCCACTACTCTGGGTCCTCCTCCTGGGAGAATGTCTGTACCAGTTGAATTTCAGCCAAAGTTGCTGCAGTGGGCTGATATCTCCAAGTTTTCCGGTCATCCTGGTGTTCAAAAAATGTGTGAATTTCTATGAAGGTCATATTGGTGGGACACCATGAAGAAGGATATACAAGATTATGTCAACTCATGTCCTCAATGTGCTCAGCACAAAACTCTTCGTCTGCCCCCTGCGGGGTTGCTTCGTTCTCTGTCCATTCCTAAGAAACCCTGGACCCATATTTCCATGGACTTTGTTACCGAATTACCCCTCTCCAAGGGTTACAATACCATCTAGGTGATTATTGACCGCTTTTCTAAAATGGCACATTTTGTTCCGTTGTCCGGGTTACCAACGGCTCCCAAGTTGGCTTTACTATTTATTCGTGAACACTTCCGCCTGCACGGGTTACCTCGGGAGATAGTCTCTGATCGAGGGGTACAGTTCACTGCTAGATTCTGGAGGGCCCTCTGTTCAGCTTTACAAATAAAACTCAAGTTCTCATCTGCTTACCATCCACAAACCAATGGGCAGACTGAATGCGTCAATCAAGATTTAGAGACTTTTATCCGCGTTTATCTTTCTCCTTCGCAGGACGATTGGGTGGAACTGTTACCCTGGGCCGAGTTTGCCCATAACCATCTGTATCACTCTTCCACTGGTGAGTCTCCATTCTTCATTAATTATGGATTCCATCCACGAGTCCCAGAATTACCCATCTCTCCTTCGGAGGATGTTCCTGCTGCAGCTTCTACTCTCCAGCACTTCAGTCAAATCTGGAGTAAGGTTCATGCTAATCTCAAAAAAATCTCTGGCCGCTACAAATTCTTTGCGGATAGAAAACGGCGAGCAGCTCCTCAATACAAAGTTGGTGACAGGGTATGGCTCTCTACCCGCAATCTTCATTTAAGAGTGCCCGCTATGAAGTGTGCTCCGAGGTTCATCGGTCCTTATCCTGTTTTGCAAGTCCTGAACCCGGTTGTCTGCAAATTGGGATTGCCTTCCCACTTTCGGGTACCAAATTCGTTCCATGTTTCTCTTCTTCGTCCCCTCATCTTAAATCGGTTCCATTCAGAGTCTCCTAGGCCGACCTCGGTAGAGACTGAAGCTGGAACAGAATTTGAAATCAAAGCTATTCTTGACTCTCGCTATCTTCACAAGAATTTACAGTATCTGGTAGAATGGAAAGGTTATGGTCCTGAGGAGAGGAGCTGGGTCAAAGCTTCTGAAGTCACTGCTCCCCGACTAGTCCGGATCTTTCATTTTAAGCATCCCACGAAACCAGGAAAGTGTCCAGGGGCCACTCCTAGTGGAGGGGATACTGTCACACTCGTGGCGCTGCGGCTGCCGCGCTTGCCGCTCTGGGTGCGCTGGGTCTCTCGGCAGTCGCCACCCCTGGTGGGCACCGGGTTGTTGCATCTTGCTGGCGCTGCCTCCGGCGGGTTCCCGGCGTGTGGGCGCCGCCATTGTGCCTGGCGTTCACGGGAGCGTGGTGGGCGGGTGGCGTCATCGGCCCCTTCTGCCAATTGGGGGAGAGCGGGAGGTTCGGCGGAGGACGCCGTGCAGGGCTCCGGCACCTGAGTGTCGTCTCTTCTATGATCACCAGTGCTAGCAGCGTTCAGTGAGTTCTCTAAACTGAACGTCTCCTGTGTACCAGCGTTTGCAGAGTATCTCTCAGTGGAACATTCCTCGTGCTTCCAGCGTTTGCAGAGTATATCTCTCAGTGGAACATTCCTTGTGCTTCCAGCGTTTGTAGAGTATATCTCAGTGGAACATTCCTTGCGCTTCCAGCGTTTGCAGAGTATCACTCAGTGGAACAATCACTGTGCTACCAGCGTTACAGTGTATCACTCAGTGGAACAATCACTGTGCTACCTGCGTTACAGTGTATCACCTAGTGGAACATTCACTGTGCTACCAGCGTTACAGTATATCACTCAGTGGAACATTCACTGTGCTACCAGCATTACAGTGTATCACTCAGTGGAACAATCACTGTGCTACCTGCGTTACAGTGTATCACTCAGTGGAACATTCACTGTGCTACCAGCGTTACAGTGTATCACTCAGTGGAACATTCACTGTGCTACCAGCGTTACAGTGTATCACTCAGTGGAACATTCACTGTGCTACCAGCGTTACAGTGTATCACTCAGTGGAACATTCACTGTGCTACCAGCGTTACAGTGTATCACTCCGTGGAACATTCACTGTGCTACCTGCGTTACAGTGTATCACTCAGTGGAACATTCCTTGTGCTTCCAGCGTTTGCAGAGTATCACTCAGTGGAACATTCACTGTGCTACCAGCGTTACAGTGTATCACTCAGTGGAACAATCACTGTGCTACCAGCGTTACAGTGTATCACTCAGTGGAACAATCACTGTGCTACCAGCGTTACAGTGTATCACTCCGTGGAACATTCACTGTGCTACCAGCGTTACAGTGTATCACTCAGTGGAACATTCACTGTGCTACCAGCGTTACAGTGTATCACTCAGTGGAACAATCACTGTGCTAACTGCGTTACAGTGTATCACTCAGTGGAACATTCACTGTGCTACCAGCGTTACAGTGTATCACTCAGTGGAACAATCACTGTGCTACCAGCGTTACAGTGTATCACTCAGTGGAACATTCACTGTGCTACCAGCGTTACAGTGTATCACTCAGTGGAACATTCACTGTGCTACCAGCGTTACAGTGTATCACTCAGTGGAACAATCACTGTGCTACCTGCGTTACAGTGTATCACTCAGTGGAACATTCACTGTGCTATCAGCGTTACAGTGTATCACTCAGTGGAACAATCACTGTGCTACCTGCGTTACAGTGTATCACTCCGTGGAACATTCACTGTGCTATCAGCGTTACAGTGTATCACTCAGTGGAACAATCACTGTGCTACCAGCGTTACAGTGTATCACTCCGTGGAACAATCACTGTGCTACCAGCGTTACAGTGTATCACTCCGTGGAACATTCACTGTGCTACCTGCGTTACAGTGTATCACTCAGTGGAACAATCACTGTGCTACCAGCGTTACAGTGTATCACTCAGTGGAACAATCACTGTGCTACCTGCGTTACAGTGTATCACTCAGTGGAACATTCACTGTGCTACCAGCGTTACAGTGTATCACTCAGTGGAACATTCACTGTGCTACCAGCGTTACAGTGTATCACTCAGTGGAACAATCACTGTGCTACCAGCGTTACAGTGTATCACTCAGTGGAACATTCACTGTGCTACCAGCGTTACAGTGTATCACTCAGTGGAACAATCACTGTGCTACCAGCGTTACAGTGTATCACTCAGTGGAACAATCACTGTGCTACCTGCGTTACAGTGTATCACTCAGTGGAACATTCACTGTGCTACCAGCGTTACAGTGTATCACTCAGTGGAACATTCACTGTGCTACCAGCGTTACAGTGTATCACTCAGTGGAACATTCACTGTGCTACCAGCGTTACAGTGTATCACTCAGTGGAACATTCACTGTGCTACCAGCGTTACAGTGTATCACTCAGTGGAACAATCACTGTGCTACCAGCATTACAGTGTATCACTCAGTGGAACATTCACTGTGCTACCAGCGTTACAGTGTATCACTCAGTGGAACATTCACTGTGCTACCAGCGTTACAGTGTATCACTCAGTGGAACAATCACTGTGCTACCAGCGTTACAGTGTATCACTCAGTGGAACATTCACTGTGCTACCAGCGTTACAGTGTATCACTCAGTGGGACATTCTCTGAGTTACAGCGTTTCTCTTAGGGGGACACCTCCTGTGTTTCCTGTATTACATGATATCTCCAAGTGGAATGCCTTCCATACTTCCAGAGTTACACTGAATCTTAAATCCTCATTCATTTCTTCAACATCGCTCACAAGCTTCTCATTCTTCAAACATCGCTCACAAATTCTTCATTCTTCAGTGTGCTTCACCATCGTTCTCAAATCCTCATTCATTTCTTCAGCATCGCTCACAAGTTCTTCATTCTTCTGTGTGCTTCACCATCGTTCTCAAATCCTCGTTCATCTCTTCAGCATCACTCACAAGTTCTTCATTCTTCTGTGTGCTTCACCATCGTTCTCAAATCATCATTTAATTCTTCAGCATTATACGCCAGTTACTACGGCTAGTTCTGCATGAGGAAAACCTACATCCGGCCATCCCTGCTCCGGCCCAGCTGTGGTTCCTCCTTCCGATCATCGGAAGAACCCCCGAGTTCTCAACACTCCGAACCCAGGTCAGTGACAATAGGCATGCCGCATATCATTTTAATCAGCAGAAGCTGCTGATGCCCCTAGGCATATCAAATGCCCTAGGCAATTGCCTAGTTTGTGTCAGGAATCGACTTACCAGACTGGCATCCGTCCGCCACTGCGGACTCCGTCCTGGCTCCCTGCGGTCACCTGTCGCCTATGCCCTTGCCATGGGACATCATCAAGGTCCTGGGAACACTCCTGAGCCAGCGGGCGTGTGCGCGCCGCGTCCCCGCTGGGCCGCGGCGTGGGCGCCGCCATGACAGTTTCCAAACAGCTAGTATGCTGCGGCCAATCCGGTGCGTGGCCGCACCCACTGTTCTTTCCTCCATCCAATCCCTGCACACCATGGGGTATATAGGAGGCTACAGTTTCACCTCACAGGCATCCTGGACTTTGTGTCATTCTGACAACTCGCATGAAAGGATCGGCTCCTGTTTCTCCTGAGTTCCTGGTTCTCTGCTAAGAACTTATACTCCTGGTGATTCTACATTTCTCCCGTGGAACTTCAAGGCTCAGCAATACCAGCAACCTGCATTGGGCTTCACACTCATCACTACCTTGTGTGCTTCAGCCTGCAGTTGAAGACTAAACTCCAGGTGTGTTCATTTCCTCCACCTGTGACACAGCTTGCTGCTGCCAGTGCCTCATCACCTGCACTGTGAGTTGGTCTCCTGCTTATGCTCAGGTTTGCAATATCCATCTACTGCCTTAGTTCTCTGTTTTAAAACCCTGCACTGGTTTCTAAACCAGAATCATTTCATTGACATTCATTCCGTTGTTTTATATTTCCGGATATGATTTCTCAACTCACCTATCACCCATTGCCATAGACTGTTGTTATCATTCCAAGTGTTTGACTTTTCCATCTGCTATTATTATTATTATTTCTGCTGCATTTCTGTTAATACTTATCTGCTGAATAAATACCATTGCGCTCATGCGCAAGAACGTGATTCAACCTCCTCGTCTCTTTCCTCCTACCTCCACTGACCCACTAGCGCCCCCTCCGGGGACACAGACCAAACACAATCTGACAGTAAGTCCAGGATCGATGGACTCGGATGGTGGACGGAGTGTGGGGTCAGAGGCCTTGCAAAATCTGGTCTCCCGTCTGGATGGTCAAGAGGTTGCGCAGCAGCAGATGCTTCACTTTCTACAAGGGATGTCCTCCCGATTGGATACACTGCAGCAGTCCCTGCCAAGTGTACTCTCACCTACTGTTACCCCAGCACCTGCCAGTGCTGTAAGTTCTTCTATGTCGGCTGCATCAGCTCCAGTGTCTCGTCTGCACCTGCCCGTGCCGAGCAAATATGATGGCAGTCCTAAATTATGTCGCGGGTTTCTTAATCAGTGCGAAATACAGTTTGAGTTATTGCCACATAACTTTCCTACACCAAGGTCCAAGGTTGCCTACATTATTTCCTTACTCTCTGGATCTGCTCTGAATTGGGTGTCTCCTCTGTGGGAACGTGCTGACCCTCTGATTAATAACTACTCTGACTTCGTGTCAACCTTTAGACGGATCTTTGACGAGCCTGGTCGTGCAACATCAGCTTCGGCAGACCTGATCCAAATTCGTCAAGGTAACCGAAGCATGGGACAATATGTCATCCAGTTCCAGACGTTGGCTGCGGAAGTCCAATGGAACAACCAAGCTCTGGTAGCAACCTTCTGGCACGGACTTTCGGATCGGATCAAGGACGAACTGGCAACCCGTGACATTCCTGTTCAACTGTCTGACTTGATCTCCCTGTGTATAAAGCTGGACTCTCGCATCCGCGAACGCAATAATGAACGCGCTCGGAGTGAACCTCGCAGAGTAAGGTTCATACCTTCTGTACAGTTTCAGCCTCCTTCTTCTGACGAGCCTATGCAGGTAAATAGGTCCCGCCTAACCCCTGAGGAGCGGGCAAGAAGATTACGAGAGAGGCTTTGCCTATACTGTGCTGCTGCGGGTCATCAAATTAACTCCTGCACGATGCGTTCGGGAAACGCCAGATCCTGACTTGTAAGGGAGGAGTCAAGTTAGGATCATTCAGTCAAGCTCCTTCTCAACAAGATCTCATTCTTCCAGTGACGCTAGAAACTTCCGTTGGGCTCCAGTCTGCGTCAGCATTAGTGGACTGCGGTGCTGCAGGAAATTTTATCACCCAAGCTGCGGTAAACAAATTTTGCTTGTCTACCTGTGAACTCTCTTATCCTGTATACATTACTGCTGTGGATGGTAGTAGAATCTCTAAAGGGAACATTTCACATCAAACTACCCCAGTGGTTCTGGGAGTTGGATTTCTCCATTCAGAAGTGATCAAGTTCCTGGTCATCCCTCAAGCCACCCAGGAGATTGTCTTGGGCATGCCTTGGCTTCAACTACATAACCCACAGTTCGACTGGACAACGTTGCAGCTTACCTCATGGAGTTCACACTGTCATCATTCCTGCTTAGCCCAAGTGTGTCCCATCAAGTCTACCGAAGTAAAGTCACAGCTAACACTCCCAGCAGCTTATCAAGACTTCGCAGACGTCTTCTGTGAAAAGGCTGCTGATATCCTGCCGCCCCATAGGGAATGGGATTGTCCCATCGATCTCCTTCCTGGCAAGAAGCCACCCAGGGGGCGCACCTACCCTTTGTCTGTTCCTGAAACAGAGGCGATGAGTAATTACATCAGAGAGAATCTTCAGAAAGGATTCATCCGTCCGTCATCATCACCCGCTGGTGCAGGTTTCTTCTTCGTCAAAAAGAAGGATGGTGGACTACGTCCATGCATTGACTATCGGGGTCTCAATGACATTACCATCAAGAATAGTTATCCTCTACCACTTATTACCGAACTTTTTGATAGAGTTAAGGGGGCTCGCATCTTTACCAAGTTAGATCTCCGCGGTGCCTATAATCTCATCAGAATCCGGAGTGGTGACGAGTGGAAGACAGCCTTCAACACTCGAGATGGCCATTATGAATACCTGGTAATGCCATTTGGGTTAAGTAATGCTCCAGCGGTATTCCAACACTTCGTGAACGAGATCTTTCGTGATGTCCTGTATAAGTACCTTGTTGTTTACTTAGATGATATTCTTATCTTTTCTCAAGACCTTCCATCTCATCGCCTACAAGTCTGTGAAGTTCTCCGACGTCTTCGTGAGAACCGTCTCTACGGGAAATTATCTAAATGTACCTTCGAAGTTCCCTCTATACCCTTCCTGGGGTATATAATTTCCGGATCGGATCTTCAGATGGACCCGGCAAAATTGGAAGCCATTGCCAATTGGTCCATTCCAAACTCCCTCAAATCTATCCAGCGGTTCCTGGGTTTTGCCAACTATTATAGAAAATTTATTCGAGGATTCTCCACTCTCATCGCTCCTATTACCAACCTGACTCGGAAAGGGGCAGATCATTCCAACTGGTCAGAAGAAGCCTTGGCAGCCTTCCGGAAGATCAAGCTAGCCTTTATGTCTGCTCCAGTGCTGTCACAGCCAGATGTCAACAGGCCGTTCGAGTTGGAAGTAGATGCCTCTACAGTTGGGGTTGGAGCTGTTCTCTCCCAGAAGGGATCTGATGGGAAAGTCCACCCTTGTGGATTCTTTTCTCGCAAGTTTCTTCCCGCAGAAGCTAACTACTCCGTGGGAGATCAAGAGTTACTGGCAATCAAACTGGCTCTCGAGGAATGGAGATATCTCCTAGAAGGGGCTAAACATCCGTTTAACATCTTCACGGATCATAAAAACCTGCTATACCTAAAAGCAGCTCAGTGCCTTAACCCTCGCCAGTCCAGGTGGGCTATGTTTTTCTCACGTTTTAATTTCAGGCTTCATTTCCGCCCAGGTTCACAGAATGTGAAAGCCGACGCATTATCCCGGTCCATGGAATCAGAAGAGGGAACATCTGACTCTGTGCCACATTCCATCCTGAGTCCCGTGGTTTTCGCTACCTCTCAAGTCTCTCCAGCTCCACCTCCGGGTAAGACTTTTGTTTCCCCAGAACTCCGTCCCAAGTTGCTAGCTTGGGCCCACCAATCCAAGTTCACTGGTCATCCTGGTGTCCTGAAGACATTCAAGTTCCTTTCTGCGTCATATTGGTGGCCAAAGATGAAAGTGGACATCCAGGATTTCGTGGCATCCTGTCCTAAATGTGTGCAGCACAAGACTCCTCGTCAGTCTCCAGCAGGTCAGTTACAACCCTTATCAGTCCCTAGTCGTCCTTGGTCTCACCTATCAATGGATTTTATCACTGATCTTCCACCTTCTCAGGGACATAACACTATTTGGGTTGTAGTGGACAGATTTTCCAAGATGGCTCATTTCGTTCCTCTCCAGGGTCTCCCTTCTGCCCCGAAACTTGCCCAGATCTTCCTACAGGAGATCTTCCGTTTACACGGTTTACCCTCCGAAATAATATCTGATCGGGGGGTACAGTTTGTAGCGAGGTTTTGGAGGGCCCTCTGTTCTGCCATGCAGATAAAATTGAAATTCTCGTCATCATACCATCCTCAGACGAACGGGCAGACAGAGAGAGTCAATCAAGAACTTGAGACTTTCCTAAGGCTATATGTAACATCCTCCCAGGATGATTGGTTCAATCTGCTCCCATGGGCCGAGTTTGCCCATAACTTTCGTTACCACACTGCTACAGACACAACACCTTTCTTTGCAGTCTATGGGCAACATCCCCGGGTACCTGAATTCCAAGAACTCCCTCACATGGATGTTCCTGCTGCCACTACTGCTCTGACTCAGTTTTCCTCCATTTGGAAAAGAATTCATGTTTCCCTCAAAAAAGCTTCCAGTCGATACAAGATCTACGCCGACCGCAAGAGACGTGCGGTTCCCCATTTGAAACCGGGGGACAGGGTTTGGTTATCAACCCGCAACCTTCGTCTCAGGGTCCCATCCATGAAGTTTGCACCACGCTTCATTGGTCCATACCCTATTGAGAGTGTCATCAACCCAGTGGCTTACAAGTTGAAATTACCACCTTCACTTCGTATTCCTAATGCCTTTCACATTTCTCTCCTCAGACCTCTAGTCCTAAACCGCTTTCAGAATACTCTTCCAGCAGGTCCCAAGGTTCGAACTCAGCGGGGCGTGGAATTTGAGATCAACAAGATTCTGGACTCTCGTTGCCGGTATGGACGTCTCCAGTACCTGGTCGATTGGTTCGGTTATGGCCCAGAGGAGAGAAGCTGGGTGAATTCATCTGATGTCCATGCTCCTAGGTTGGTCCGTGTCTTCCACAGCACTCATCCCTCCAAACCACGTGGGTGTTCGGTGTCCACCCCTAAAGGAGGGGGTACTGTCAGGAATCGACTTACCAGACTGGCATCCGTCCGCCACTGCGGACTCCGTCCTGGCTCCCTGCGGTCACCTGTCGCCTATGCCCTTGCCATGGGACATCATCAAGGTCCTGGGAACACTCCTGAGCCAGCGGGCGTGTGCGCGCCGCGTCCCCGCTGGGCCGCGGCGTGGGCGCCGCCATGACAGTTTCCAAACAGCTAGTATGCTGCGGCCAATCCGGTGCGTGGCCGCACCCACTGTTCTTTCCTCCATCCAATCCCTGCACACCATGGGGTATATAGGAGGCTACAGTTTCACCTCACAGGCATCCTGGACTTTGTGTCATTCTGACAACTCGCATGAAAGGATCGGCTCCTGTTTCTCCTGAGTTCCTGGTTCTCTGCTAAGAACTTATACTCCTGGTGATTCTACATTTCTCCCGTGGAACTTCAAGGCTCAGCAATACCAGCAACCTGCATTGGGCTTCACACTCATCACTACCTTGTGTGCTTCAGCCTGCAGTTGAAGACTAAACTCCAGGTGTGTTCATTTCCTCCACCTGTGACACAGCTTGCTGCTGCCAGTGCCTCATCACCTGCACTGTGAGTTGGTCTCCTGCTTATGCTCAGGTTTGCAATATCCATCTACTGCCTTAGTTCTCTGTTTTAAAACCCTGCACTGGTTTCTAAACCAGAATCATTTCATTGACATTCATTCCGTTGTTTTATATTTCCGGATATGATTTCTCAACTCACCTATCACCCATTGCCATAGACTGTTGTTATCATTCCAAGTGTTTGACTTTTCCATCTGCTATTATTATTATTATTTCTGCTGCATTTCTGTTAATACTTATCTGCTGAATAAATACCATTGCGCTCATGCGCAAGAACGTGATTCAACCTCCTCGTCTCTTTCCTCCTACCTCCACTGACCCACTAGCGCCCCCTCCGGGGACACAGACCAAACACAATCTGACAGTTTGCCTATGCCTATGGCCGGCTCTGCTTCAACCAATAATATTAAAACACTTAACACGCATAATTTACAGTATATACGTAATGTGTATGTCCCCTCTCTTTAAAGCAATTTATAGTTTGCATGGTCTCACAAGCAGTGCCCTCTTCACTAACTGATTCAGAATGGTGCCATAGGTTACAGTCAGGGTCAGTGGTAGATCTATCAGGCTCTGAGACTAGGGGGCGTGGTAACAGTTGTTGTGAATTTGGGGACCTCTTTGCTGCTGCACTGCCTACTTAAGGGGACTTGGTAACATCATCTTGGTAATGTGAATGGGCCAGTGGTGCAAGTAGAAAAAATGTCTTATAGGTACTGTGCACGCGCGCAAAAAAAATGGGTGTGGCCAAATGCTGCATGTGGCGTGGTCAATGAAAATGGGGGCGTGATACATATATGGGGGGCCAGATACACATATGCCCCCACGGTGCAAGATGCACAAATGCGCCCACAGTGCCAGATGCACAAATGCCAGATATGCCCCCACAGGGCCAGATATGCCCAAACACTCCAGATATGCCCCCACTCTGCCAGATGCACATGCCTCCAGAGTGCCAGATATGCCCCTTCAGTGCCAGATATGCCCATTCAGTGCCAGATATGCCCCCACAGTGCCAGATGCACATGCCACCAGAGTGCCAGATATTCCCACCAGAGTGCCAGATACTCCCACTAGAGTGCCAGATATGCCCCCAGTACCAGATATGGCCCACAGTGCCAGATATACATGCCCCCAGAGTGCCAGATATTCCCACCAGAGTGCCAGATATACCCCCAGTGCCAGATATACATGCCCCCAGAGTGCCAGATATTCCCACCAGAGTGCCAGATATGCCCCCAGTGCCAGATATACATGCCCCAAGAGTGCCAGATATGCCCCCAGAGTGCCAGATATGCCCCTACTTTGCAGATACACAAGCCCCCTAAGTGCCAGATATGCCCCCAGTGCCAGATATACATGCCCCCAGAGTGCCAGATATTCCCACCAGAGTGCCAGATATTCCCACCAGAGTGCCAGATATGCCCCCAGAGTGCCAGATATGCCTCTACTTTGCCATATACACATGCCCCCAGAGTGCCAGATATGCTCCCACTTTGCCAGATACACATGCCCCCAGAGTGCCAGATATGCTCCCACTTTGCCAGATACACATGCCCCCAGAGTGCCAGATATGCTCCCACTTTGCCAGATACACATGCCCCCAGAGTGCCAGATATGCTCCAGCAGTGCAACTCACCGCACTGTCTTCTTCTGCTGCTTCTGCTGCTGCTGGGGAGAGGAGAGCACAGCACGTGCCCCTCCTGCCCTCAGTCCAGTCTCCGCATCCTCCTTCGGCGGCGGCCCATATTTTAGATCTGGCGCCGGTCCGTGAGCCAATCAGGGCTCGCGGTTCGGCATCGGCAGCTCCTGATTGGCTGCCGGTCCGTGAGCTCTGATTTGCTCATGAACCGGCGTTTCAGTGTACGCCGCGGCCGCCGGACTGTCACTTTGTCAGTCAGGTGAGGAGAGGCGCATGCTGCGCTGTCCTCTCACCCTAAAGTGTGAGGCGGCAGTTATGGCGGGGCGCGTCACTGGTGCACTGGAATGTGTGCGGGTGGCGGTACGGCATACCCGCTGCCAAATTCTTAAGGGTACACCGTACCCGACCATACCTGCACACTTGCACCACTGGAATGGGCCTCCCGGCAGGCCAGGCCCCCAGATCTGGAACAACCGCCCTGCAGAGTTCCTTCAAAAACTGTGCAAGTGTACCTAAAATTGATGTTGTTTGCCTCTCTTCTGTTTCTAGTGTTCATTTCGCAATATTATTATTGAAAGTAAAGTTAATTAGATGCTGATTGTTGGCTGATAGGAATTGTTATCCAAATTATTCATCCTATACAAAGGGGAACAGGAGGACAGTAAAGACACCTTTAATAGAGCTGCCTGGTGCTGCAAAACAGGTCAGGTGACCTGAAGCTGTGGCCTACACTTGGTATGGACTCTAAAGCACAACGTGCTCAAAACTGCTTTTCCAGCACAAACAATCCGGTTGCGACTTCAAAACAATTACGGTGGACACCCAGTAAGCCCTGGACCATCTCTGACAGGACTCAGCATACTACCGGTAATATACAGAGCTGGACTACTCCCCCTAGTGGGATGAGAGCACGTCCACTGAAGTAACTGTCACAAACACCTCCAAGTAAAAATTTTATTTATTGCCCTAAAATTGACGCAACTTTGGATGTTTTAAACCCATCAGCATCAACATACAATATTCTTTTATGATATATTTAATGTCTTTAATGTCTATAATGATTTTTATGTTTTACCGTATATACTCGAGTATAAGTCGACCCGAATATAAGCCGAGGCAGCTAATTTTACCACAAAAACATGGGAAAACTTATTGACTCGAGTATAAGTCTAGGGTGGGAAATGCAGCTCTAGCTGTACACAGACCTCATAGTGCCAGATATGCCCTCATACTGCCAGATATGCCCCCACAGTGCCAGATGTGCCAGATATGCGCTCATGCTGCCAGATATGCCCCACAATGCCAGATGTGCCAGATATGCCCCACAGTGCCAGATATGCCCCACAGTGCCAGATGTGCCAGATATCCCCCACAGTGCCAGATGTGCCCCCACAGTGCCAGATGTGCCAGATATGCCCCACAGTGCCAGATGTGCCCCACAGTGCCAGATGTGCCAGATATGCCCCACAGTGCCAGATGGGCCCTACAGTGCCAGATATGCCCCACAGTGCCAGATGTGCCCCACAGTGCCAGATATGGCCCACAGTGCCAGATATGCCCCACAGTGCCAGATGTGCCAGATATGCCCCACAGTGCCAGATGTGCCCCACAGTGCCAGATATGCCCCACAGTGCCAGATGTGCCAGATATGCCCCACAGTGCCAGATATGCTCCACAGTGCCAGATATGCCCCACAGTGCCAGATGTGCCAGATATGCCCCACAGTGCTAGATACTTACCCTCCATCGCTCCCGGGCTGTCTTCTGAAGGAGGGACACGGAGAGCGCAGCGCGCGGCTCTCCTGTGTCCCTCCTGCCGGTTCGTGCACTTCCTTTACCACACATACGCCGCTGCCGCCGGAGATGCAGGAGGGACACAGGAGAGCCGCGCGCTGTGCTCTCCGTGTCCCGCCTAACGCTGACTCGAGTATAAGCCGAGGTGGCTTTTTCAGCACAAAAAAAAGTGCTGAAAAAGTCGGCTTATACTCGAGTATATACGGTATATTAAATTGTGATAAATTGTATTAGGTATGTTCTTCATTTTATTATTTAAGTATTAGCGCTGTATACCCTATTTTTGCACCATACCTTGTTTTGGGAGAGTAACTACCTCCTATTATTTCACAGCTGCTTTATTGAGACAGCTAACAGATAGCACTATATATATACTGTATACGTGTTATATAAACCTCAGTTCTCTTAAGATGTTTGGAACAACCTCCCGACCAAGTTCCTTCAAAAACTGTGTGCAAGTGTACCTAGAAGAATAGATGCTGTTTTGAAGGCAAAGGGTGCTCACACAAAATATTGATTTGATTTAGATTTCTCTTTTGTTCATCCACTTTGCATTTTGTTAATTGTTAATAAACTATTAACTATTCTATTTATGAAAGCATTCTTACGTTGCAACATTTTTTTTTCCACACCTGCCTAAAACTTTTGAACAGTACTGTATATTTATGTATATAAGTTTGTTTTTTTTAAATAAAGACCAAATAGAAATATATGCACTTGCCCAGGAGAATGTGTGGCTTGTATTAATGCAGTCTAGACATTTTTGCACTGCTCTGGATAAAACTTTGTCCTTATTTTAATATGAATAAACTATTAGTCTGCATTGTTTCTGAGTATAAACTTTAAGTGGATCTCTCCTCCTAAGCAGTCAGAACTTTGCAATATGCAATATGCATGTCACTGAACAGGAGAATACAAACCTTTTACTCCATCCATTTATTCCATTATATCAATCCAATAATTTAGATATCTCTGAAACTGTCCATCCTCAGGTTTTAAGAGCTAGAGTACACATCCTGAATGTAAAATTTTAATATGCCTGCAGCTAGAGGAAGACAAGGCTATGCCTGTCTATACTTATCCATCGTCTGCCATTATTACGCCGTGGATAAGTGTCTCATGAATACCGGTGGTGTTTTCCTGTAATAACAAACTGTGCGGTTTATTCGTTTCTTGGAAACTATTTCACTTTTTTTTTTGCTGTAAAGCCATAGAACTATTGCTTCAAGGAACACGATCAAGTCAAGAGGAAAGAACTTGGGGGCTAAGTATATAGCGAGACCCAATTAGTACTTTCAATGTATTTCACCGTGTATCGACTTCAAGATTTATAGGCCCTACACAGGGCCGGTTCTAGCCCTTGTGGCACCCCGGGCGAAAATAGGGGCGTGGCTTCATAAAGGGGCGTGGTCAGTTATGCCTCCTGTAGAGTTGTGCCCCATTTGTGCCCCCAGTCAGTGGTGTTGCCCCAGTACAGTTGTGCCTCCGTTTGTGCCCCCAAGTTGCGCCGCTTACAAAAACATAAATAAATGTAAAAATATTTTTTTTTAATTAATATTCACCATCCCCGCTCCTGATTCCCATCTGCTGCTGCCTGCTGCCCTCTGTCTCCGTCTCCGGCCGCCGGCGCCGCTCCTCTGCTCTATGGGAGAGACGTCATGACGTCTCTCCCATAGCACCGCATAGACACTAGAGGTCAATCATGACGCCTAGTGTCTATGTGCCGTTCCACAATGCCGTGCGGTGCGATGATGTCATTGCGCACCGCACAGCAGTGACAGCCAGCACTGGGGGGGGCACCACCAGTAGCGGATCTTGCCACAGCGACGGCGCCCTCCTGATGGTGGCGGCGCCCTCCGGAAGGCGGCGGTGCCCTCCGGAAGGCGGCGGTGCCCTCCAGAAGGCAAGCGCCCCAGGCAAAAGTCCCATGTGCCCGTAGCAAGATCTGCTACTGGCCCTACACATTTACGGATACCACTGAAAGATATGAACGATCTAGTTCATTAATGAACGAGATATGGTTCATACCTTTCAGTGTGTAGGCACCAACGATGCGTGGCCCGGCACTCATTCACCGTTGGTGCCGGCTCGTTCATACCTGCAAGCCAATATGGACAATATCAGGGCTATGGGACTGGGTGAGAGGGGGAGTGAAGAAACTTCACTCCCCCCGTCACCTCCGCCGCCGGGTCGGCCGTCGACCGTATCGGGGGCCAGTCGGGTAATGTGTGTGGCCCACTACACTTGTATACAAACGCTTTCAAATGTAGGGCCTGACTTTGAGTCGCATGCATCTCCGCACAAGGCTCCACACAGCGAGATTTAGCAAACTGCACATGCGCAGTAACAAATATGCGCATGGTCTGCTTGACAACATGGTTGAAATGTTGACAGTGAAAATGTCGAGACAGTCCTTATGTCATCACAAACAATTTGGACAGTACATGTCAGTGTTAGGATTAGGGTTAGGGCTGAAACAGAGGCGTCAAAAGAGGGTGACACCAAAATGCAGGGTCCTTCACAGTAACAGGGAACCAGGTGCTGCAGAGTGACATTATCCTGCAGCACCTAGCTCCTGTCACTGGGAAGGAGCCAGCAGCGCAGGCACAGTCTCGGGTGGCAGTCAAGCTGGCCACACCCCCAGAGTGATGTAAATGGAGGATTTCCCATGAGGCCATACCCCGTCTTCCACGAGGTCACGCCCAGGATTGAATCAAACATCCTTTCCTCTAGGCTATGCCCCTCTCCCAACACGCCACACCCCCTTTTTGAGTGCGCATGCCTCCAGCACGCATTGGGCGGGAAGAGAGGCTATTTACCGCACGTGAAGGAGGCTCATGTTATAGCACATAACAAGGAAAATCATTTCAAAGTCCAAAATAATAACACAACTAACATTTAATACCAGAGCACCTGGAAGAAATATATGGAAACACGGGTGATAGGGCTTGGTGGGAATAGAACTCAGGACCTCAGGGCTGTGAGGCAGTTATTATAATCACTATGCTCATGATGTTCAACAATTATTATTATTATTATTATTATTATTATTATTATATTTGCTGCCATAGAGTTGAAAAACAGGATGCACACTTCTTTATAGTATTAACTGTTTTACAGAAAGCTGCAATATTGTTGCAACGATGTAAAAAAAATTGCATTAATCTTGACTGCCTTCCAAGTCCTGTTGCTATGTGCAATTGTCCTGTTTAATGCACAGGTAGCTTCTGCACTTGATCACCATTGAGATCCAATCATACCTCTTGATGACTGACCACTTTATTCTCACATACTGTACGTGACTAAGAATATAAATTTGCCATACACTGATTTTTATTTTTTTTATGACCTGAGGCTGATTGCTAATTAGTTAGAGCCTTTGAGCAGAATGACCAATATTAATTCAACGCACAAATAATTAGATATCAAATGCATAGAAGTCAAAAGGACAGAAATGTTTTTAATAATGGCAGCTAATTAACTATTTAGATGTCCGGGACTGTGATAATACATTAATACAATATCTTGCAGTTTTTCAGAGCCGTAACTAGACATTTTGGTGCCCTAGGCCAGAAAAACATAGGCACCTCCTCATATTTATCATCCAGGGACATAAGGTGAGCCCTGGCGCCCAGTGAAACCATTTGCTATGATGTCCTTTCATACAGTATACAGTATATACTTATTTCTAGAAACACCTATACTTACAGAAAACATCCAAGGAAATGGATTTGGAGACCAATCCTCTTATACTATCATTCATGCACTTAATTTGAGAACGCTTTGTCATTTGGTTAAATTATCCTTTATTTTAAATCACATATTTCTTAGTAGTCATACACAGGACCTTCAGTCACATCTTCCTTCATTTAAAGCTCACATTTCAAAATACTGTCATACGCAGGATTTGCACCCATGACCTTCAATAGTGCAGCAAATTAAAATCCATCCATGACCTCTTCATATCTCACAACTTTAATCTGCTGGCTATAACAGAAACATGGCTCACACAATCAGACACGGCCTCTCCTGCAGCACTGTCACACGGTGGTTTCCACTTCACACACACATCTAGGCCTAATAATAGTAAAGGTGGTGGGGTTGGAATCTAACTGTCACAGTTTTTCACATACACTGTTCTACCTCAGGTTCCATCACTCGCATTCACATCATTTGAAGTTCACTCTATCAGGATTTTCATCCCCTTCTCTCTGCGTGTTGCAGCTATCTATCGCCCTCCTGGGCAACCTAAACAACAATTTCTAGAAGATTTTTCTGCCTGGCTCCCACACATCTCCACCATCATTATGGGCGATTTCAATATAGCTCTTGATAGTCCACAATCTGTTCATGCATCCAAACTCCTCTCTCTAACCTCCTCTCTTGGCCTAACCCAATGGTCCAACTCCTCTACTCACCAGGAGGGCCACTGCCTTGATCTTGTGTTCACCAGGCTCTGCTCAGTTTCCCAACTCGTTAACACTCCTTTCCCTCTCTCTGATCACAACCTGATCACCTTCACAATCTCTTCTATTACTTTAAATTCTAGGACACCAAAACTAAGCAAGTCTCCTCTAACACGCAGAAATACTAACAATATACATTTTTAACAACTTTCCACTTCTCTGCAACAACGTCTCTCACCAATCTCTACATTCACCACACCTGACACTGCTGTATCCCACCTGCACCAGACCCTAGAGAGTGCCCTTGATGAAGTTGCTCCAGCTACCCATCACACTCCACGTAGGCTTAGATGCCAACCATGGCACTCTAAATCAACAAGACACCTACAAAAACTGTCACGTAAGGTAGAACGTCAGTGGCGGAAATCTCAGAATCCAAGTGACTTTCTCACATATAAGACTACCTACCACTCCTATCGTCAGGCCCTGGACACTGCCAAACAAACATATTTCCAATCTCTCATCTCTTATCATGCCACCAACCCCAAACTACTTTTTTAATACATTTAAATCACTTCTTTACCCTTCCTCACCTCCCCCACTAGCTACTATCAGTGCACAAGAACTTGCTTCCTACTTCAAGGATAAGATTGATAAAATCCGAGATGAAATGGTATGCTCTAACTCAGCCAGTGACCTGCTCAAATCCCTATCTGAACCCTCTGGCACTTTCTCTTCATTTGATCCCACAAGTGAAGATGAAGTATCAACACTCTTTTCATCCTCCTACTCCACTACCTCTCCTCTTGATCCTATACCCTCACAGGTCAGTAAAAGTTTGTCTCCTGTGCTTATCCCAACCTTAACTAAAATCTGTAATCTCTATCTCTCTACTGGCATCTTTCCATCTCTATTTAAACATGCAGTGATTACTCCCATTCTGAAAAAACACAACTCTGACCCAAACACACTCTCTAACTACCGTCCCATTTCTCAGCTACCCAGTCCCTCCAAGCTACTTGAGAGGCTTGCCTACACTCGCCTTACACACTTTCTTAACTCCCACAACTTACTGGACCCACTTCAGTCAGGCTTTCGTGCCCAACACTCCACGGAGACGGCACTGACCAAAGTAGTGAATGATCTGGTCACTGCTAGATCAAAAGGCCATTACACACTACTTATTCTTCTAGATCTCTCTGCTGCTTTTGACACTGTTGACCACTCTCTTCTCATACAAACACTAGAGTCCCTAGGTCTTCAGGACACAGCCCTTACTTGGTACTCATCCTACCTATCTAATCGATCTTTCAGTGTTCACTTCTCTGATTCTACCTCCTCTTCTCTACCTCTATCAGTTGGAGTACCGCAAGGCTCAGTCTTAGGTCCTCTGCTTTTCTCAATCTATACCTCCTCTCTTGGTAAACTAATCAGCTCCTTCGGATTTCAGTATCATTTGTACGCTGATGATACTCAAATCTACCTATCCTCCCCAGATTTATCACCATCTGTATTGGCTCGTGTCACTGAATGCCTGTCTGCCATTTCATCTTGGATGTCATCTCGCCACCTCAAACTCAACATTTCCAAAACAGAATTAATTATTTTCCCACCAGCTAAGGGTAGTTACCAACCTGATATTGCCATAACTGTTGACAATGCAACTATCCACACTACCCCACAAGCTCGCTGCCTAGGTGTCATCCTTGACTCTGAACTGTCGTTTGTTCCACACATTCAATCTGTCTCTAAATCATGTTACATGCACCTTAAAAACCATATCCAAAATACGCCCTTATCTTACACAAGACACTGCAAAAACTCTGATCCATGCACTCATCATCTCCCGCATTGATTATTGTAATAGTCTCCTTACTGGTCTTCCCAAACATAGGCTCTCACCACTTCAATCCATTTTAAATGCAGCTGCGAGGCTAATCTTCCTCGCCAGACGTTCTTCATCTGCTGATCCGCTCTGTCAGTCCCTCCATTGGTTACCGGTATTCTACCGTGTCAAATATAAAATACTTTCACTTACATACAAGGCTATTAACCAAACTGCACCATCATACATCTCCTCACTCATCTCAAAATATCTCCCTACCAGACCCCTCCGCTCTGCACAAGATCTGCGTCTCCAGATGTATTTACCTGTTCCCACTCAAAATTACAGGACTTTACCCGGGCTTCACCCACTCTGTGGAATGCCCTCCCATGCACAATACGACTCTCCACTAGTCTCCAAACCTTTAAACGTTCCCTGAAAACTCATCTCTTCAGACAAGCCTACCAAATTCCTGACCCACACACATAACCTTCAATGCTTCCCTATCCAGTTACATTCCCTCTGCACAGTCCCCATAACCTCACATTTTGTCTTCCAACATTGCTGGGTGATCATATCATACAACCCACTAAGAACCTAGCAATCTGGGGAACCATTATGTAACAGGTTACATCTATCCTTGTGTATCAATGCCTATTTCCCTATAGGTTGTAAGCTTGCGAGCAGGGCCCTACTACCTCTATGTCTGTCTTTGCCCAGTTTTGTTCTATAACTGTTGTTCTAATTGTAAAGCGCAACGGAATATGCTGCGCTATATAAGAAACTGCTACTAAATAAAAATAATAAATAGTGCCCTCAGACACCTTACTCATGGAGCTATTTGCTCCTACTTGGGAAGCATGGGGGTAATTCCAAGTTGATCACAGCAGGAATTTTGTTAGCAGTTGGGCAAAACCATGTGCACTGCAGGGGAGGCAGATATAACATGTGCAGAAAGAGTTAGATTTGGGTGGGTTATTTTATTTCTGTGCAGGGTAAATACTGGCTGCTTTATTTTTACACTGCAATTTAGATTGCAGATTGAACACACCACACCCAAATCTAACTCTCTCTGCACATGTTAAATCTGCCTCCCCTGCAGTGCACATGGTTTTGCCCAACTGCTAACAAAATTCCTGCTGCGATCAACTTGGAATTACCCCCTATGAGAGGATTTTGAAATGCGTGCCTGACGGTGCTTACGGGCGTAACGGGGCGAGACGGTTGGTGGCCAGATGATCCCGTGGGTTAAAGAGAAGGAAGTTGCAAGTAGAACAGCGCCCCCCTGCCTTGCGGTGCCCTGTGCAGTGACACATGCCGCACCACCCTTGTTAGGACCTTGGCATTTATTGCCACGTGTAATGCATATGCCCATCAGCATGAAGAAAGCATCATAGCTTCTCCCAAATCCCATTTCCATAAAATATCACAAATTCTGAAATGGCTGCAGCCCTTCATGTTGGTAACGAAAAAATGCCAGCTGTTGGGATGCCAACGGTTAGGAGCCCGTCAGCGGTATCCCGACAGTCTAAATCCCGACATGGGGTGTAAAGGAGTGTATCCCTCCCCCTAACCTAACCCTCCCTTTTAGGTGCCTAACTCTAAAAGGTTTACTGTCTGTCCCTATGAACAAACCAGCAGAGGGAGCTATAAGCTACTGACAGCTGTCCCTCAAGCAGCAGAGCAGAGACATGGACAGACAGCGGACAAATAGTAGATAATTGGGAGGGTGAGGGGAGTATCTCCTTTACACTAGCCACCAGGTGGGACGTTCAGCAATACACTAACCACCAAATGGGAAGTTCTATTGTGTCCTATTCCATTACAGCAGGGGTGGCCAAAAGGTAGATCGCGATCTACCGGTAGCTTGAACAGCATCTGCCAGTAGATCACGACCAACTTAACTAGACGTAACCAGCTCCCATTAGAGCAGCGAACCGTTGACGTCACCCGCGTGCTGTGAGGACCCCACCGCCTCTGCTTCTCTTCCATTGACTGCCTGTCGTGGCGTGCTGTCATGGGGAACTGCTGTTCTACCTGGCTGCCTGCTCTGTAGGTAGTATTTGTTATTGAAGTATTATATGGAGAAAGGGGAGTGAGGAGGAGCGGGGGCTGAGACAATGTAATATTTTTTTTTGTTTATGGGGGACAATTTTTTTTTTTTACGTGTAACTATGGAGCAATGTATTTTTACTACTGTGTGGGGGCTAATGTGTTTTTACTACTGTGTAGGGGCCAATTTTTTACACCTGTGTGGGGGCCAATGTGTTTTTACTTTATTGAGGGGGCCAATGTGTTTGAGGTTTTTACCTGTGGGGGGCCAATTTGTGATTTCGTGTGAGATAGTCCCTAAACCCTGTGCGGTGAGGAGGTCACACCCCCTTTTTGTTATGCCACACACCCTTTTTGAGCACACATCTGTGTTCAGGCTTGGACTGGCCCACAGGGGTACAGGGGAAACCACCGGTGGGCCCCACTGCCTGGGGGCCCACCTCCTGCTCTGAAGATCAGGTTCCAGTCTGTGAATTTTAATTATACATTATACACATGTTACCTTATACTGGACTATGATGTATTTTCTACAGTGCATTGCTGTTATTAATCTGTTATTAATCTGGCACATTATCATGCATGCAGCAGCTTAATTTACTGTATATATTTATGAAGGGGCCCAGACATTGCACTCTCTAATGGTTAGTCAAATCAATGAGGTGGCAAGCCACACCCCCTCTGCAGACTGGCCACACCCCTAACATGGGCCCCTACCACTGCATCCCCCCGGTGGGCTCTACATGCCCCAGTCCGACACTGTCTGTGTTGCGCGCTTTTGTCCCACCTAGGTAGATCACAAAAGCTGTTCAGCTTTCAAAGTAGATCACCAACTCCGAAAGTCTGGCCACCCCTGTATTACAGTATCCACAAGACAGGAAGTCCTGGTAAATATCCACCAGATGAGCAGTTATCTGGTACACCAGAGCTTCTCAAATCTAGTCCTCGAGACACACTAATAGCCCATTTCCACCTAAAACTAGGGTCCAACCTGAGTAACTGAACCCATTTTCAAGCCATGTCACAGCGGCTTCAAACCCTGTTCACACCACAGGCTGGACCCGAGTTTGAGGTCTTCCCTCTACCAGTGTTTGGAGATGGCATCATCATCAAGCACCGGTGATCCGGCTCACCATAGGCTTTTAACAGCACCTGGGTTGGATGACCAGGGTCCCCTGCTTACACTGCACTGTTACCTGGGTACTTCCCAGGTCTGACCCAATTCTCGGGTCACTGGACCTGAGTTATTTTTCTAGGGGTACAACAGTTTATGTTTTCCAGGTCTCCTCAGAGAGGGGGAGAGTTATCAAAGCTTGGAAATATATAATACTACTAACCATTCTAACTGTCATGTTACAGCCTGTGTTTGAAAAATGACAGTTAGGAGCTGATTGGTTGTTGTTTTATCTCTTCCCACTTCATCTCTCTCCAAGCTTTGATAAATCTCACCCAAGAATCATTAGTGAAATAATCAGCACCACCTGTGGGTCTTTAAAATGTGTCAGCAAGGAGATTAAGAAACATACACTGTAAAGTGGCCTACACACTGGGTGATATCGTGAAATATATGAACGATATTGTTAATAAATGAATGATAAATTGTTCATATCTTTCAGTGTGGATGCATCAACGATGAACAATGTGCATGCCAGCAATCGTTCATTGTTGATCGATCATCGTTGATACATGCCAGTCAGTTTGACCGATATAGATGTATGTTTTCTGATATTGTCCAAATTGACCATCGATATCACCCAGTCTGTATGCAAAATCGACCATCGATATTATCGTTGGTCGATAATATTGTTGGTCGAAACCATCGCTTAGTGTGTAGGCCCCTTTAATGTGTTCCGTTGCCTGGATTTGGGAAGCTCTGTGCTACACCTTTCTTCTGGATGGGAGTCCAGCTGTAATTAACCAATAGGCGGAAAGTTTTTATAAGCACAGCCATCCAGGTAAGACATCCTACAGTACACAATCCACCAGGTGGGAGGTGGCCCTCTACACTTGCCACCAGGTAGTAGCTCTTGCCATATTTTAGCTACCAAATGGAAAGCCTTGTTATACATGACCTGCCATGGGAAATTTTACCTTGAACTATTCCTGCTACACTACATAGGTGCAGGCAGTGCAGCTGCTATCGGGCCCAGAGCTGTGAGGGCCCGCCTTCCCTGTCACAGTTACATGTATTATATACATTTTTTGCCATTGAGTGGTACGTATGGGGTATTTTCAAACTTTTTACTTGGGGCCTGCAGTATATCTAGGTATGCCCCTGGACCTGCTCATTGTAGTGTGGTATAAAATGACCTAGAGGGCATTATAATGTTATATAATATGAACCGGGGCACTGTAATGAGGCACAATAAGAACGGGGAGCACTATATATCATAATGTGAATTGGGGGCACTGTGCGGCATAATGTGTACTGGCAGCTCTGAAATGTGACATAGGGGTCTATTCATACAGAAAACGAAAACAGAATTGCTACTTATCACTATACATCGCATCGCTTCGATGCGATGTATAGCTGTAATAAGTAGCAATTCATGTATACTCACCCTTCCGACGATGCGCTGCGGTGTCTGGGGCTCCTGCGGTGAGGTCATCTCCAGCGGTCCCTCCCTGCGATGCACGGAGTCCAGCGGCGGGTCCCTTTGCAGATACGCAGCTTGTTGACCTCCCGGCAGGCCGCAGTGGTTGCTGGGAGGTCGGGGGGCGGAGCCAGCGCAAGGTGCCGAGCATTGAGCTTCCCTGATGTCTACGCACTACAGTTCAGGTTACGCCATCCTGAAATGGCGAACCTGAACCCCATGGAGAAGCGGAAAGCAGAGCTTTCCGCACCTTCATGAATCGAACTCACCATACAAAGGTATGGTGATGCGATTCAGGCACAGAGCGGGGGTACCGCTGGAGAAGTCAGAGACTTCTCCACGGTCACCGGCTCTGTGAATTGCAGTAGGCAGAAAAAAGCCCTGTTTAATGCAAAACAGGGTTTCTCTAACGTCCTAAGTGGATGCTGGGGACTCCGTCAGGACCATGGGGCATAGCGGCTCCGCAGGAGACAGGGCACAAAAATAAAGCTTTAGGATTAGGTGGTGTGTACTGGCTCCTCCCCCTATGACCCTCCTCCAAGCCTCAGTTAGGTTTTTGTGCCCGTCCGAGCAGGGTGCAATCTAGGTGGCTCTCATAAAGAGCTGCTTAGAAAAAGTTTTTAGGTTTTTTATTTTCAGTGAGTCCTGCTGGCAACAGGCTCACTGCATCGAGGGACTTAGGGGAGAGAATTTCAACTCACCTGCGTGCAGGATGGATTGGATTCTTAGGCTACTGGACACCATTAGCTCCAGAGGGAGTCGGAACACAGGTCTCACCCTGGGGTTCGTCCCGGAGCCGCGCCGCCGACCCCCCTTACAGATGCTGAAGATTGAAGGTCCGGAAACAGGCGGCAGAAGGCTCTTCAGTCTTCATGAAGGTAGCGCACAGCACTGCAGCTGTGCGCCATTGTTGTCACACACTTCACACCAAGCGGTCACGGAGGGTGCAGGGCGCTGCTGGGGGCGCCCTGGGCAGCAATATTTAATACCTTTATGGCAAAAGAATACATCACATATAGCCATTGAGGCTATATGTATGTATTTAACCCATGCCAGTTATCTAAAACTACGGGAGAAAAACCCGCCGAAATAGGGGGCGGAGCTTATTCTCCTCAGCACACAGCGCCATTTTCCTGCTCAGCTCCGCTGTGAGGAAGGCTCCCAGGACTCTCCCCTGCACTGCACTACAGAAACAGGGTAAAACAGAGAGGGGGGGCATTTTTTTGGCGATATTTTGATATATTTAAGCTGCTATAAAGAACAACACTTATATAAGGTTGTTCCCATATATATTATAGCGCTTGGGTGTGTGCTGGCAAACTCTCCCTCTGTCTCCCCAAAGGGCTAGTGGGGTCCTGTCTTCGATAAGAGCATTCCCTGTGTGTCTGCTGTGTGTCGGTACGTGTGTGTCGACATGTATGAGGACGATGTTGGTGTGGAGGCAGAGCAATTGCCGATAATGGTGATGTCACCCCCCAGGGAGTCGACACCGGAATGGATGGCTTTGTTTATGGAATTACGTGATAATGTCAGCACATTACAAAAATCAGTTGACGACATGAGACGGCCGGCAAACCAGTTAGTACCTGCCCAGGCGTCTCAGACACCGTCAGGGGCTGTAAAGCGCCCTTTACCTCAGTCGGTCGACACAGACCCAGACACAGACACTGAATCTAGTGTCGACGGTGATGAAACAAACGTATTTTCAAGTAGGGCCACACGTTATATGATCACGGCAATAAAGGAGGCTTTGCATATCTCTGATACTGCAAGTACCACAAAAAGGGGTATTATGTGGGGGGTGAAAAAACTACCTGTAGTTTTTCCTGAATCAGAGGAATTAAATGATGTATGTGATGAAGCGTGGGTTAACCCAGATAGAAAAATGCTAATTTCAAAAAAGTTATTAGCATTATACCCTTTCCCGCCAGAGGTTAGGGCGCGCTGGGAAACACCCCCTAGGGTGGATAAGGCGCTCACACGCTTATCAAAACAAGTGGCGTTACCGTCTCCTGATACGGCCGCCCTCAGGGATCCAGCTGATAGGAGAATGGAAACTACCCTAAAAAGTATATACACACATACTGGTGTTATACTGCGACCAGCCATCGCCTCAGCCTGGATGTGCAGTGCTGGGGTCGTCTGGTTGGATTCCCTGACTGAAAATATTGATACCCTGGATAGGGACAGTATTTTATTGACTATAGAGCAATTAAAGGATGCTTTCCTTTATATGCGAGATGCTCAGAGAGATATTTGCACTCTGGCATCGAGAGTAAATGCGATGTCCATATCTGCCAGAAGGAGTTTATGGACGCGACAGTGGTCAGGTGATGCGGATTCCAAACGACATATGGAAGTATTGCCGTATAAAGGGGAGGAATTATTTGGCGTCGGTCTATCGGATCTGGTGGCCACGGCAACTGCCGGAAAATCCACCTTTTTACCTCAGACCCCCTCCCAACAGAAAAAGACACCGTCTTTTCAGCCGCAGTCCTTTCGGTCCTATAAGAACAAGCGGACAAAAGGACAGTCATATCTGCCTCGGGGCAGAGGAAGGGGTAAGAGAGGGCAGCAAGCAGCCCCTGCCCAGGAACAGAAGCCCTCCCAGGGTTCTGCAAAGCCCTCAGCATGACGCTGGGGCATTACAAGCGGACTCAGGAGCGGTGGGGGGTCGACTCAAGAATTTCAGCGCACAGTGGGCTTGCTCACAGGTGGACCCCTGGATTCTGCAGGTAGTATCTCAGGGTTACAGGTTGGAATTCGAGAAGTCTCCCCCTCGCCGGTTCCTAAAGTCTGCTTTGCCAACGTCTCCCTCAGACAGGGCGACGGTATTGGAAGCCATTCACAAGCTGTTTTCTCAGCAGGTGATAGTCAAGGTACCCCTCCTACAACAGGGAAAGGGGTATTACTCCACGCTATTTGTGGTACCGAAGCCGGACGGCTCGGTAAGACCTATTCTAAATCTGAAATCTTTGAACCTGTACAAAAATTCAAGTTCAAGATGGAGTCACTCAGAGCAGTGATAGCGAATCTGGAAGAAGGGGACTTTATGGTGTCCCTGGACATCAAGGATGCTTACCTACATGTCCCAATTTGCCCTTCACATCAAGGGTACCTCAGGTTCGTGGTGCAAAACTGTCATTATCAGTTTCAGACGCTGCCGTTTGGATTGTCCACGGCACCTCGGGTCTTTACCAAGGTAATGGCCGAAATGATGATTCTTCTGTGAAGAAGAGGCGTATTAATAACCCCTTACTTGGACGATCTCCTGATAAGGGCAAGGTCCAGAGAACAACTAGTGCTGCAACAACACGGGTGGATTCTGAATTTTCCAAAATCTCAGTTGACCCCGACGACACGTCTGCTGTTCCTGGGAATGATTCTGGACACGGTTCAGAAAAAGGTGTTTCTTCCGGAGGAGAAAGCCAGGGAGTTATCCGAACTTGTCAGGAACCTCCTAAAACCAGGGAAAGTGTCTGTGCATCAATGCACAAGAGTCCTGGGAAAGATGGTGGCTTCTTACGAAGCGATTCCATTCGGCAGATTCCACGCACGAACTTTTCAGTGGGATCTGCTGGACAAATGGTCCGGATCGCATCTGCAGATGCATCAGCGGATAACCTTATCGCCACGGACAAGGGTGTCTCTTCTGTGGTGGTTGCAGAGTGCTCATCTGTTAGAGGGCCGCAGATTCGGCATACAGGACTGGGTCCTGGTGACCACGGATGCCAGTCTGAGAGGCTGGGGAGCGGTCACACAGGGAAGAAACTTCCAGGGAGTATGGTCAAGCCTGGAGATGTCTCTTCACATAAATATACTGGAGCTAAGAGCGATTTACAATGCTCTAAGTCTGGCAAAACCCCTGCTTCAGGGTCAGCCGGTGTTGATCCAGTCGGACAACATCACGGCAGTCGCCCACGTAAACAGACAGGGCGGCACAAGAAGCAGGACAGCAATGGCAGAAGCTGCAAGGATTCTTCGCTGGGCGGAAGATCATGTGATAGCACTGTCAGCAGTATTCATTCCGGGAGTGGACAACTGGGAAGCAGACTTCCTCAGCAGACACGATCTACACCCGGGAGAGTGGGGACTTCATCCAGAAGTCTTCCACATGATTGTGAACCGTTGGGAAAAACCAATGGTGGATATGATGGCGTCCCGCCTCAACAAAAAACTGGACAGGTATTGCGCCAGGTCAAGAGACCCTCAGGCAATAGCTGTGGACGCTCTGGTAACACCGTGGGTGTTCCAGTCAGTGTATGTGTTCCCTCCTCTGCCTCTCATACCAAAGGTACTGAGAATTATACGGCAAAAGGGAGTAAGAACGATACTAGTGGCTCCGGATTGGCCAAGAAGAACTTGGTACCCGGAACTTCAAGAGATGCTCACGGAGGATCCGTGGCCTCTACCTCTAAGACCGGACCTGCTTCAGCAGGGACCGTGTCTATTCCAAGACTTACCGCGGCTGCGTTTGACGGCATGGCGGTTGAACGCCGAATTCTAAGGGAAAAAGGCATTCCGGAAGAGGTCATTCCTACACTGGTAAAAGCCAGGAAGGAGGTGACTGCACAACATTATCACCGCATTGGAGAAAATATGTTGCGTGGTGTGAGGCCAGGAAGGCCCCCACGGAGGAATTTCAACTGGGTCGATTCCTACATTTCCTGCAAACAGGATTGTCTATGGGCCTCAAATTGGGGTCTATTAAGGTTCAAATTTCGGCCCTGTCGATTTTCTTCCAGAAAGAATTGGCTTCAGTTCCTGAAGTCCAGACTTTTGTAAAAGGAGTACTACATATACAGCCCCCGGTTGTGCCCCCAGTGGCACCGTGGGATCTTAATGTAGTCTTGGATTTTCTCAAATCCCATTGGTTTGAGCCGCTCAAATCGGTGGAGTTGAAGTATCTTACATGGAAAGTAACCATGCTACTGGCCCTGGCTTCAGCCAGGAGAGTATCAGAATTGGCGGCTTTATCATATAAGAGCCCATATCTGATTTTCCATACGGACAGGGCAGAACTGCGGACACGTCCTCATTTTCTGCCTAAGGTGGTGTCAGCGTTTCACCTGAACCAGCCTATTGTGGTGCCTGCGGCTACTAACGATTTGGAGGATTCCAAGTTGTTGGACGTGGTCCGGGCATTGAAAATATATATTTCAAGAACGGCGGGAGTCAGAAAGTCTGACTCACTGTTTATATTGTATGCACCCAACAAGATGGGTGCTCCTGCTTCTAAGCAGACGATTGCTCGTTGGATTTGTAGCACAATTCAACTTGCACATTCTGTGGCAGGCTTGCCACAACCTAAATCTGTCAAGGCCCATTCCACAAGGAAAGTGGGCTCATCCTGGGCGGCTGCCCGGGGGGTCTCGGCATTACAACTCTGCCGAGCTGCTACTTGGTCAGGGGCAAACACATTTGCAAAATTCTACAGATTTGATACCCTGGCTGAGGAGGACCTTGAGTTCTCTCATTCGGTGCTGCAGAGTCATCCGCACTCTCCCGCCCGTTTGGGAGCTTTGGTATAATCCCCATGGTCCTGACGGAGTCCCCAGCATCCACTTAGGACGTTAGAGAAAATAAGAATTTACTTACCGATAATTCTATTTCTCATAGTCCGTAGTGGATGCTGGGCGCCCATCCCAAGTGCGGATTGTCTGCAATACTTGTACATAGTTATTGTTACAAACAAATTCGGGTTGTTATTGTTGTGAGCCGTCTGTTCAGAGGCTCCTACGTTTGTCATACTGTTAACTGGGTTCAGATCACAAGTTATACGGTGTGATTGGTGTGGCTGGTATGAGTCTTACCCGGGATTCAATATCCTTCCTTATTGTGTACGCTCGTCCGGGCACAGTATCCTAACTGAGGCTTGGAGGAGGGTCATAGGGGGAGGAGCCAGTACACACCACCTAATCCTAAAGCTTTATTTTTGTGCCCTGTCTCCTGCGGAGCCGCTATTCCCCATGGTCCTGACGGAGTCCCCAGCATCCACTACGGACTACGAGAAATAGAATTATCGGTAAGTAAATTCTTATTTTTTCACTACTACATGAATAGACCCCATAGGGTGAATTTTAGCACTACTACGATTCATAAAAGAAACTAGGGCACTACTATGGGGCATAACATTAAATAAGGCTCCACTATGGTTCAGATAATGAACTAGGGGACTATTATAGGGCATACAATTAACAACTGCTGCAGAGTGGTGTCTCTCTAGAACAGGGCTGGCCAAACCAGTCCTCGAGATCTACCAACAGTACACATTTTCCAGACCACCTAGCTGGTGCACAGGTGTAGTCATTACTAATTAAGATGTGCTGCATTCATTCCTAACTGACAATTCTACAGATCTCCAGGAGGCCTGGAAAACATGAACTGATGGTAGATCTCGAGGACCGGTTTGGCCAGCCCTGCTCTAGAAGCACTGGGACAAGGGCCCCTTCTAAATGTTGCTATGGGGCCCACAAGTTCTGGCTATGCCCCTGATAGTGCTCCTCCAATCATGCTACTGCTCGATGGCGTGTAAAATCCCTGTAGGTTATAATCTGGAGTGTTTAGAAAATATATAATTTCAAGGCGTGGTTCATACATGTAACTTGTGTATTATATGAATATAAACACACCTCAGCAGTAATAATCAGCTCTTAATGAATTGCTTTTCCTGTCTCCGTGTTCATTTTACTTCCCGCTCCCCTGAGACTGATCTCCTGGGTGCCTCACAAGCAAAGACTTCAGGTTTTCTAACCTTTCTCGGTTGCTGGGACGGTTCCCTCAGTTACCTGAGCAGATGCAGGTGCTCATTTGGGAGCTGCTGCTGGTTGCCGGGATTACAGCTCAGCCCCTGCACATGCTGCATAGTATTAACCCATTGTAGTAGCTAATGGACAGCAACACATACAGTATGTACGTAGGGTTCATTCAGACCCGATCGCACGCAGCATTTTTTTGCAGCCGTGTGATCGGGTTTGTACTGCAATGTGACCCGCAATGTGCAGGCGCGTCAGCCGCCGGCGACGGGCAGTGAGGAATCGAACGAAGAAAGCGATCGCACCGGTGATCGCAAGAAGTTTGACAGGCAGAAGTCGTTCGTGGGCGGCAAATCACCGTTTTCTGGGAGTGTCCGGAAAAACGCAGGCGTTTCCAGGGAGGGTTCCTGACGTCAGCAACATCCCGGATCGTCCAGCGGCTGAATAAGTCCTGGGCTGTGCAGAAACTGCACAAACTTTTGTTTGTGCAGCTCACTGCACGGCCGATCGCACCCCTGCTCACAGCGATTACTCCCTCCCCTGTAGGCGGCGATTACCTGGTCGCAGCAGTGAAAAAATAGCCTGTGTGCGACCAGCTCTGAATTAGGCCCATAGTTTATAATGCTAGAACAAACAAATACTGAGCAAAACAAGGACTTTACTGCACAGATTATTGTGGTTAGAACAACCCAAAGAAATCTGATTGCAGAATTTCTGCGAATAAAAATGCAATACGTATTTGCCGCTGTAACACTGTATCATCGCCCCCTCAGAACAGAGGGGGAGATGTGTCAAACCTTGGAGAGGTGTAGTGTATCTGCTCATGCACGGTGCAGATAAGTTTACACGCTTGTTTGTGCTGTTCCAGAACCCTGCACCACTACCTTGTACCAAAATGACAATCATGGTTGGTGAGCTGCCTTCACCCCTGCTACAGGCTCCACTTCATCTGTCAACCCAGCCAAGGGCGCTTTGAGAGAAGAGGAGGCCCGTGTTCAGCCTCCTCCGTTCGGGCCACCTCCTCTCTGCCCGGAGCGCTGTAGAGTCTGAGCACTAGAGAGCTCAGACTCTATTGTGCATGCGCAGATCTCCGGGAAAATGGTACGGCGGCCATTTTCTCTGAGATTTCTCTACTGCGCATGCACAGAACTCCGTGAAAATGGCCACTGAGCCATTTTCACAGTGTTTTAACAGCGCTGCAGATGCCGGCGCTGGACTTCGGAGGGGTGAGTATTCTAAAAATGGGTGCAGCGTGTGTGGTGGGTGCCCCTTCTGGAGCTGGGAGGCTCCCGAAAACTGTGTGGCCCTCCCAGCTCCCCTGAAGAGTGGGCATGTCTTCCCCCCCCCCCCCCCCCTCGCATCCCCTGGCAACCTTCCCACGTCATCCTGGCCCCTCCCTCTTGACATTGCATAGTGGGGGCGGGGACACGATCACACAATTGTGCGGCCATGCCCCCAATCCCGCCCCTATATATCATCCACCATCCTTGGCACGCCTCCGCTGCGGGCATCACGCCCCCCACTGCTCCGACCTGGCTGCCCCCTCCCGGAATTGATCCCAAGGCGGGATCAATGGCAGGAAAAGATCCCAAGACCCCAGTGCTGTGAGGCACAACTACACCATCCTTGCTGGGACTTAACAACAGATAGGACATTGTAATTATATATCACAGGATTTGAATTAGATTTTTTTTATGCATAAGAAAAATTGTAGATTGTTAGCTCAATGGCTCAGTTCAGTTGTAGACCTTTATCAGATTTAAATCCCATAAGTGTGCCAGAGTCACTTACTACATAAATGTATTTCCCATAAATCTACAGAAAACCGGTTTGTGCGAGTTGGGTTTGGGATAGCGGCGGTCGGGATCCCGGCAGTTAGCATGCTGACGCCAGGATCTCGGCCACCAGAATGCCGGCAGGGGGACGAGCGCAATGAAGCTCCTTGCGGGCCCGTGGACACCCACGAGTGATAATAGCCCTAGGCCCCCTGCCAGCATTCTGGCGGCCAGGATCCCAGCGTCAGTATGCAGACCGCAGGGATCCCAACCGCCAGTATCGTGACTACATCCCCTTTGTACACATCCAACATGTTTAATATATACTTTCAATATTGATTGTGACCAAGGCGTAACATAATCATTTGACCATAAATCAGAGCATCCAATCTCTCAATGGGGGTCATTCAGACCTGATCGCGCACTAGCTTTTTTTGCAGCGGTGCGATCAGGTCAGAACTGCGCATGCGTATGCACTGCAATGCGCAGGCACATCGCCCCATGGCGACGGGGAGCGCCGGACAGCGATGGAACGAACTAAGAAAGCGATCGCACCGGCGATCGCAAGAAGATTGACAGGAACAGGCCGTTTGTGGGTGTCACCTGACCGTTTCCAGGAAGAGTCCGGAAAAACGCAGGCCTGTCCAGCCGTTTGAAGGGAGAGTTCCTGACGTCAACTCCTGGCCGGATCATCGCACTGGAAGAGTAAGTCCTGGGATGTGCAGAGACTGCACAAACTTTTGTTTGTGCAGCTCTCTGCACATGAGATCGCACCCCTGCACAGCGATTACCCCCTCCCCCTGTAGGTGGCGATCACCAGAACGAAGAAAAAACCTTGTGATGCCATGAGTAAAATACCTAACTGCATAGCAAATTTACTTGGCGCAATCGCACTGCGGACATTGCGCATGCGCATTAGCGACTAATCGCTCCGTTGCGAGAAAAAAATAACGAGAGAACAACTCGGAATGACCCCCCATAGGGCCTAATTCTGAGTTGATCGCAGCAGCAATTTTGTTAGCAGTTGGGCAAAACCATGTGCACTGCAGGGGAGGCAGATTTAATATGTGCAGAGAGAGTTAGATTTGGGTGGGGTGTGTTCAATCTATTTGCAGTGTAAAAATAACGCAGCCAGTATTTACCCTGCACAGAAACAAAATAACCCACCCAAATCTAACTCTCTCTGCAAATGTTATATCTGCCCCCCCCCCTCCAGTGCACATGCTAACAAACTTGCTGCTGCGATCAACTCAGAATTACCCCCATAGGCCCTCATTCCGAGTTGATCGCTCGCTAGCTGCTTTTAGCAGCAGTGCAAACACTAGGCCGCCGCCCTCTGGGAGTGTATATTAGCTTAGCAGAAGTGCGAACGAAAGGTTAGCAGTTCTGCTACTTAAAAATTTCATGCAGTTTCAGAGTGGCTCAAGACTTACTCCTAGCTTGCGATGACTGCAGTCTGTTTAGTTCCTAGTTTGACGTCACAAACACGCCCTGTGTTCGGCCAGCCACTCCCCCGTTTCTCCAGCCACTCCTGCGTTTTTACCTGGCACGCCTGCGTTTTTTAGCACACTCCCTGAAAATGCTGAGTTGCCGCCCAGAAACACCCACTTCCTGTCAATCACTCACCGATCAGCAGAGCAACTGAAAAACGTCGCTCGCCCCTGTGTAAAATTGCATAGTTTTGTGCGAAATTACTTGGCGCGTGCACCCTGCGGCCCATACACATGCGCAGAACAGCCGATTTTTAGCCTGATTGCTATGCTGGGAAAAACGTCAGCGAGCGATCAACTCGGAATGACCCCCATAGAGCATTAATTGTTCATTGTATACAGCATTAATTGCAAGTCGTATTAGTAAATAGGTTTGTTTTGCTAGAGCATTTCTTTTCATTATAAAAAGTGCAAAATAAGTACATAAACAGATAATGCATACAAATATGTATTTACAGTATCTTAATAAAATAAAGTTATAAAAACTGTAGCTACAAAGCTGCATGTGGTATGTGTCTCAGGTTCTCCGTTTGGAAAGCAGACTATGAAATAACAAATGACTACCACCTAGAGGTACAAGGTGAAGTCACATTACAGCAAGTGGCCTTATCGGTTCATTTTCTCTTTGACAGGCGAAGGTAAGGGCTATCTCTCCTTTACACCGCTTCAGACACGGCTTTACATCAGTGCACAGCAAGAGATGGGCTGAGGAGACTGACGCAGAGCACGTAAGACTTGCTGTCCTTTATACCAAGGTCAGAACAGCTCTAATAGTAGATGTCATCCTGTACACGTAGAATTCTACAGCTCCGTGCCTCGGAAATATACCATGACCACTAAGCTAGATTGTTCACGTCACAGCAACAATCACCCAGTTCTCATTGCTACATCTGCGTGATCTAAAGCAGCTATCCCACATGAGAGGTTTTTTTTTTCTTTAAATAGTAAATTAATTACTGTATTTTTTAAACAGACGTCTAAGTTTTCTCAGCTATCGCATACAAATCATTGGTATCCAGTCACATGATCGACATTTACCATGTCAATATTCATACTATCGACAACACAAAGTCGACAATAGATTGTTGTCATGGTTTCACAGTCAACTGGTCAACATTCTCAGACTCAGGGCCTAATTCAGTATGAGTTGTAGATGTGTGAAAAAACGCCCATCTACAACTCATTACTCTGACATGCGGCGGGACGCCCAGCACAGGGCAAGTCTGCTCCCCCCCCTCCCGCAAATATGCAAGTGCATTGCACGATGGCGATGCTCTCACATGTTTAGGGTTGCGAAGGCAGACGGCTATCCGCCATGTTTAGGTTCGCAGGAGCTGTGTGTGACATCATGCAGCCGCCACAGCTTGCCCCAGAAACGGTCCGTACATGTCTGCGTTGTCCAGACCGCTCCCCTAAAATGCCGCCGCAATGCCCCCTCCTGCCACACGAACGCTTCTGCCTCTCAATCAGGCAGAGGTGTTTGCACGTGTGAGATGCCGTCGCATCTTGCTGTGTGCGCACGTGCAGTGTGGCTTCTACGTGCACGCTCACTGCAGATGGCTTCAGCATGCGAACGCTCTCGGAGCAGCGTTCCATTCTGAAGTAAGCCTCCAGTACACTAAAGTCAATATCTGAAATATGACATACTCAGAAAGCCAATGGTGTAGGTTAGGTAGTGCAGGGAGGGTTGGGGTTAGGCTGCAGGGGGGAGGTTGGGGTTAGGCTGTAGGGGGAGTTTAGGGTTAGACTGAGGGGGGGGTAGGTTTAGGCTGCAAGGGGAATTTAGGGTTAGGCTACGGGGGGAGGTTGGGGTTAGGCTGCAGGGGATGTTAGGGTTAGGCTGTGGGGAGAGCTTAAAGTTAGGCTGCGGGGGAAAGTTATGGTTAGGCTGCAGGTGGAGGTCAGGGTTAGGCTGTAGGGGGGGTTAGGGTTAGGCTGCAAGGGGAGGATAGGGTTAGGCTGCAGGTGGAGGTCAGGGTTAGGCTGTAGGGGAGGTTAGGGTTAGGCTGCAGGGGGAGGATAGGGTTAGGCTGCAGGGGGAGGATAGGGTTAGGCTGCAGGTGGAAGTCAGGGTTAGGCTGTAGGGGAGGTTAGGGTTAGGCTGCAAGGGGAGGATAGGGTTAGGCTGCAGGTGGAGATCAGGGTTAGGCTGTAGGGGAGGTTAGGGTTAGGCTGCATGGGGAGGATAGGGTTAGGCTGCAGGTGGAAGTCAGGGTTAGGCTGTAGGGGAGGTTAGGGTTAGGCTGCAGGGGAGGATAGGGTTAGGCTGCAGGGGGAGGATAGGGTTAGGCTGCAGGTGGAAGTCAGGGTTAGGCTGTAGGGGAGGTTAGGGTTAGGCTGCAGGGGGAGGATAGGGTTAGGCTACAGGTGGAGGTCAGGGTTAGGCTGTAGGGGAGGTTAGGGTTAGGCTGCAGGGGGAGGATAGGGTTAGGCTGCAGGGGGAGGATAGGGTTAGGTTGCAGGGGGAGGATAGGGTTAGGTTGCACGGGGTATCAGGGTTAGACTGGATCGGGAGTAGGAGGGACAGTAAGAGTCTGCATCTGGCCCATTAAAAATGTAATGCACCCCCTTCCTCTCTGTCCACCAATGCAGGCAAGGGGGTATATGTTACTATGACAATGCACCCAGTGCAGAGATGGTGCACAGCAGAGGCATACCGCTAAACCCCCTGAAAATTGGGAAAAAGTCTCAATCACAGAACAACTGTATGGTATACTTGCCGACTTTAAATATCTCCTCTCCGGGAGTAGCCCGGAGAAGAGACACTGCAGGAAACTTCGGGGGGCGGGCCGGGCTATGAACTCATTAAGCCCCGTCCCCACATCGGGAATCGCTGCGATTCGCGGTTCCGCAGGAAGGGGGTGGGGCTAAAATTATGCGATTTGCGTCATTTTAACCCCTTCCCCACCCCATGGACTCGCATATACGGGAGTTTATCTCTTCATCCTGCCCGCATCACTAGGGTGCGAGCAGGATGCGGGAGACCTGCCTACTCTTCAGTCGGTGCGGGGGGCTACCCCAAAAA
This sequence comes from Pseudophryne corroboree, assembly GCF_028390025.1. Taxonomy (NCBI): domain Eukaryota; kingdom Metazoa; phylum Chordata; class Amphibia; order Anura; family Myobatrachidae; genus Pseudophryne; species Pseudophryne corroboree. The sequence continues at coordinate 76,515,656 of NC_086454.1, forward strand.
ACGAGAGCCTCCCGCAGCTTCCGGGAGAGTAGGCAAGTATGCTGTATAGTGTCATAAAATCAGCACTGTCCAGGTGAAATAGGGATGGTTGGGCGGTATGCATATTATTATTTATGAAAGCACAAAATCAAAATAAGCATGTATTGCTATAAAGGCATAGGCTTATTTAAAATGAGTGCAGGGTGTGCGGTGCACACGGGCCGCAGAGTCCAGGGGGTCATCGCACTACAACCCGGGTACCCAGAGAATACTTACCTTGTGTTGGCAAGTGGGTCCCTCCTCCTTCACGGTGCCATCTTCCCAGTGACATTTTCGGGAAGATGGCACTGCACGATGAAAGAAAAGACTCAGGAGGGACCTGCTTGCCAGTATAAATCAGCATTCCCAAACAGTGTCGGACTGGGGCATGAAGGGCCTACCGGGGCAATGCAGTGATAGGGGCCCATACTTAAGTGTGTGGCCAGCCTACAAAGGGGGTGTGGCCAGCCTCCACAGAGGCTTGAAATACACAATAGTCTAGTGCAGTGTAATGCAGCATATATCTACCATGTATAATATAAGTGCACAGTCTGGAACCTGATCCCTAGAGGAAGGAGTGGGCACTCGGGCAGTGGGGCTCACCGGTGGTTTCCCTGGTACCCCTGTGGGCCAGTCCGACCCTGTTCCCAAACCAAGTATTCCCCTGTCAGTTCCTATAAGACAATCTTACAGCTATCTTATTATACAGCTGTTGGTAGTGGATGATATGGATATTCTTCCTTATACATAGCAAATAGTTTGCCCAGAGTCCAAGGGTATTATTATTATTATTATTATTATTACATTTTATTTATAGGGCGCCACAAGTGTTTCGCAGCGCCGTACAAAGGACAGTACAGGGAGACAAAACTTAGCATAACAGTAAATAAATAACAAAAATGGAGTGCAGGTAACAAAGAGCAACACAATTCTCAAAACATAATACAGCTTAGATGTAAGTAGCGAAGGAGTAATCATTGTACTACTTGGGGCTGGCGGCCATAGATAGAGATGAGCCTTTACCAGCAGGAGAGAAAGCAGGTAAAGATGGTCGCTGAGTGAAATGTGTCAAGAAGAGGGTTTAGACAAGAGGAAAGAGGGCCCTGCTCTGAAGAGCTAACAATCTAGTGGGGAGGGGCAACAGACAGATGACATGAGGTGCAAGCAGGTAAGCCTGATGGTGGTATGCGAGCAAAGCAGAGATGTCCAAGGCATGGGGCAGGGGGATGGAGGAGCAGCCTAAGGACTAGGTTATGCATTGGAGGGGTACGCTTTGATGAATAGGTGGGTTTTCAATGTCCTCAGGTTTCTGCAGGCAATTTAGGTATTGGGTTCAGTTGGCGAGTGACCGAATCTGTGGACACACTTGTGCAGTACTAATTACATTTACACAGTATTGCTCACTTCTTAACACTTTTCACCGCTTCATGAATAGACTCCATGGTTGTTTAACTATCTGTCCATTATGAACAATGAATTAAAAAAATATATTTTGATGGTTCAGAATTAACAGTCACATTTTAATGACAAAGACATTTTGCTTGTCCATTTCCGCCCATATATATGACCCACAAGACTGTGGGCCTAATTCAGAGTTGATCATTTACTCTGACATGCGGGGGGACGCCCAGCACGGGGTTAGTCCGCCCCACATGTCAGGCCCCCCGCTTTCCCTGCACAAGTACAAAAGCATCGCATGCCCGGACCGCGCCCTCCAAACGGCAGCCCGCCTAGTGAACAGGCGATTGCTGGGCTGAGATGTCGATAGCATCTCTGGCATGCGCCGGCACACTGTGGCACCGGCGCATGCGCAGTTCAGACCTGATCGTCCGCTGAGCAAAAACACACAGCAGTGATCAGGTCTGAATTAGGCCCTGTGTTCTTCATATCTGTCTTAAGTAATGCAACATTGACTACAAGTGTTACCCTTAAACTCAGAAGACAAGCTTAGTATCAGTGTCCACAAGACTACATTATAAACATCATAAGCATAAACACATTGGGCCTAATTCAGACCTGATCGCTGTGCTGCAAATTACACTGTCCTGCGATCAGATAGCCACCGCCCAGGGAGAGTGAAAATTTGCCCCGTGCAAGTGTGCAAATGCATGTGTCATTCGCATCACACTCACCATCGAATGTTTTCCCCATTCTGTGCAATGTGTGCAGTCTGTGCGCAGCCCAAGACTTACTCCTCCAGTGCGAAGAAATCAGGCTGTCGGGGCCAGAGCTGACGTCACACACCCGCCCTGAATACGCTTGGGAACGCCTGCGTTTTTCCAGACACTCCCAGTAAACGGTCAGTTACCGCCCACAAACTGCCTCTTCCTGTCAATCACTTTGTGGATGCCCATGCGATTTAAATTTTCGTACCATCCTGTCGCTGCTGTCCATCGCACATGCACATTGCGGTGCATATGCATGCGCAGTTATTCGATAATCGCCCACTGTGCGAAAACGCACAGCAGCGATCAGGTCTGAATCGGGACCATTGTATTTTGTCTATGATGAATAGATGGTTTCTTTAATTGTGTTGAATGGTCTATTTTAAAGTCTATGTAAATTGTTTATTCCTATGGTAGAGTGTGCTAATCCATGTATCCTTACCATGGCCCTCATTCCGAGTTGATCGGTCGCAAGGCGAATTTAGCAGAGTTACACACGCTAAGCCGCCGCCTACTGGGAGTGAATCTTAGCTTCTTAAAATTGCGACCGATGTATTCGCAATATTGCGATTACTAACTACTTAGCAGTTTCAGAGTAGCTCCAGACTTACTCTGCCTGTGCGATCAGTTCAGTGCTTGTCGTTCCTGGTTGACGTCACAAACACACCCAGCGTTCGCCCAGGCACTCCCACCGTTTCTCCGGCCACTCCTGCGTTTTTTCCGGAAACGGTAGCGTTTTCAGCCACACGCCCCTGAAACGCCGTGTTTCCGCCCAGTAACACCCATTTCCTGTCAATCACATTACGTTCGCCGGAGCGAAGAAAAAGCCGTGAGTAAAAATACTTTCTTCATAGTAAAGTTACTTGGCGCAGTCGCAGTGCGAACTTTGCGCATGCGTACTAAGCGGATTTTCACTGCGATGCGATGAAAAATACCGAGCGAACAACTCGGAATGAGGGCCAATAAACGTCTATCACTTGAATAATTTGGTAAAGAAGGGCACCCTATTTCTAATCTATACAGGTCTCTGACAGAAGTCCACTGAAAATATTATTCACTACCCACCGTCATTACAGTATGGATTCGTAACTACAATATAGTTATTTATTCATGTATTAATACAGTGTTATGCAACACATTTAGGTCTTAACAGCATTGTAAGCCCTGGGCAAAGTAATGTGCTGGGGCCCCTAACCACCAATTTACATGAATAAATAAAAAAAAAGTACCCCTCCTGCGGTCTCGCACTGTCTCTCCACGTGTTTCCATACAGTGAATGGCTGTCAGCACTCTGATTGGTGGATAGCGCCAGCCATCCACCAATCAGCATCCTGACAGTCAGTCTAGCTGCAGGCTGGGAGACAGACAGACAATGCTGCCTGGCTGCTGTGATGGTGTGTACTTCACAATCCGCATTCTCTAACTGCCTCCCAAGAGACTTCAGAGTACCAGCCCAGGGGAGATAGATGCCCCCAAACCAACCTGCCCCTGCTCAAATGCCCCTAGAATCGTGTGGCCTTGGGCAGCTGGCCAATGTACCTATACGTTAATATTTCCCTGCCCCTCGGAACTATAGTTTTCATTAGGAGGAGAAGGTTACATGAATGTCAAAAAAACTTCCTCTATCACAGCAATGGGAGCGTTCAGATTGTAAACAAAAAAGAAAGGGAAAAAAATGGCTTTTAATATTGTGTTTGATGTTTTGCTTTTTTCCCTTCATAATGCACAAAACAAAATTAATTGTATGGACTCTGGTTTTAAAAAGTTAAAAGGCTATAAAATGGATATAACTGGCACAGGCAGAGACAATCCGTAATATATGTAGCAGTATAATAACCAATTTACTCATTAAAAATGAATGAGTAGTCTTAATTTATTAAATTTTATTTTTTACCCCCAAACTATCATGGACACTGCTTGTTTAAACAATGATGACTTAAGGTAAACGCCTTTCAATATTTAGAATTATCTAATGGTTTGTTTCTATTGATCTGCAGCAATTACTGCTGAAGAAAATGAAGTTAGAACTTGTGTGACTCATTATCTCCCACTAGTGGTCATATGCGTACTGCTTTGTTTTGTACAGCACGTACGTTATGTGCTGGAGAGAACAGTAGCCAAGAAAAAAAACACCCTGTAAGTGCATCTGTTGCTTACACACACTAACAGTCATTTCCGAAGCGCAAAACAAAAGGAGGCACAGAGCAAATTCAGCTCTAAGTCTGAGGTAGAAGATGACGGGGCTTACACTAATCCTCAGCACAAAATGCAGAAGTCCTACACAGATATGCAGAGCTTAAAGTGGACAAACAATGGTAGTTGCTCGGTCATTCCTGGAGATAATTATGTATCAGGTGCTGGAAAGGGGGAGGGTCACAGACAAACAACAGACAGAGAAGGGGGGGGGGGCAAATTCCGCCCCTAAATTTCCCTTCAGCACCTAAAAATTACCGGTAACCATACCTGAAATTAATCACACATGTTTGCAAACACATGTTTAGCTGTTGAGCCACTTCATGGCTTCTCCGATTTCAGCAGTCTTAACACTACATAATAGCAGTGCCCACATAGGGCCATGTAATTTTGTCACAGTAGGCCTCATGATAACGGCTATTACTAAAACACATCCAGACAGAGAGCTCACTTATCCGGGAGCCACCCCCAGGATCTCCCCATGGCACTACAAAGAGCTTAAAGTGGTCCTGGAGAAGTGGTGAAACTCATTTTTTGTCTACCCCCGGCCCCCACCCCACCTCCCTTTAGGCGCTAGGGTTTTCGCACGGATATGTTTGTTTGTGGAACTGGACTAGGAGACTTGGCTTGAACGGAGCTACAGTACTGGAGGCCAGACAGAAACTGGATGGTCTGATATAGTTCTTCTTTCTCATACACCAGGGTTGGATACGTAGAGACTGGTGCTGGAGGATAGGACTGATGGGGATCTGCAGGAAGAAGGAACCCAAACGTGACAGTCCTAGGAATAATGTACTCTTGGTCACCAGGATTGAACCAGGATGCTCTGGAGACCAGAATAGAATGGAATAGACTTGGACACCAGGAAGGAACCGGAATACTCTGAAGACCGGGATATAACTGGAATACACTTGGACACCGGGATGGAACCGGAATGCACTTGAGCCAGGTGTGCTGGAGATGGTAACCACACTGCAGTCGCTATGCTGTGTTGCTGAATAATATTTGCCCTCTGGATATCATTACAATCAGTGGGCTTCTGCCAGAGACCTATATAGATTAGAAATCGTGCCCTTCTTTACCAAATTATTCAAGTGATAGACGTTTATGGTAAGGATACATGTATCCCGTGCACACGGGTATTAGATGGAATGCGAGTATGTTAAGTGTCTACTGATATGCAAGATCTGTTAAAAACCAGAGTATGTGTCCTCCTGAATGGTAATGAAGTAATAAAAGTAAAAAGATAATAAAATGAATATTGCTAAAAAACTAGAACACAGAAATGAATATTATTGATTAAAAATTACATATATGCATGAAAAAAAGGAAAAGAAAAGAAAAAATATAAAGTAAAAATTATATATATGAGGGTAATGTGTCTTGCTTTATGAATGTCCCATTCTCCAAACTCTTGAGGATTACGTACATATCTATCTATCGGCTACTGGAATATGCTATGAATTATGTATTCAAAATAACTATCATGCTCGACATAATAGAACAAATTGTGACATGGAGAAAAAGAGGGGTAATAAAAAAGAGCCCATAATATGTGAGAATAGGGCTATTTACCAGTATATAGGGACGGGTTAATAGTCCCTTTGGATTCCACCAGGAGTTGAATCCAATTCTGATATTAGAGACACAAAGTATGATCTGTTAAAAGTGATTATAAATTGAGCCAGGGAATGACATTACAGTAACAATTCTTTACATTATAAGTATTATAATATAATTTAATACAAAAAACAGATATATATGAATAATTGATATATTTGTATAAGATAAACAGGTGCATTATTAAATATTGATGTAACTAAGCTACCTGTGCTAACGTGTTTATAAATATACCAGGGACGTGCAGTCAGGGGAGGCAGGGGAAACAGTGCCTCCCTTGTCATAATGATTAAAATAATACACAGAAGATATTTATAATACATATAAAGTATCATAAATATCTGCTTTGTAGTATTCTAATCATTATTGCTTGAAAAATGCAGCCACATCTAAATGGCCGCTGCGCCATTTTCACAGGGTTTTAACATCGCCGGTGACGTCAGTGCGGGACTCCGGAGTGGTATTAAAAAAATGGGTGCAGTGTGTGCGGTGTGGGCCCCCTCTAGACTCAGGGGCCTGTGTGCACCGCACACACTGCACCCATTATAGAATCGCCAGTGATATCAATCACTTGTTTAAAGCAGCTTTGATTCCAGACCATAAAATTGATAAATCGGCAACCTTCAAAAAAATGCTGCTATGACCTTATATACTTCAGGATTGGTGAAAAGTAATCATGTTCCACCGAAAATATAACTGCTTTTGCGTATGATGGGGCTTCATTGGACCATCGCACACCCTGCTATCTGCAAAAAGTAGGCTCCATCATAATACAAATAATTCTTGGTCAAAACCATTTCTAATAACGTCATAAAAAATGTGATCTCGGGACCATTGTAATTCACATCTCCTATATAATAACCCAGATCTGTGACTCTGTGCCTGTGTGTATAACGCTGGGTGTGGCTATGAGCTCTCATTGGGTTAGCAGCAGGTCTATTACACCCAGTCCACAGCTAATTTGGCAAGAAACGCCCTCCCACACAGGTTACATCCAATGGGAGGCTCTGCCCTTTGGCTGCTGTGTGTATTCCCAGAGCAGGATTAACAATGGGGCTGATGGAGCTGCAGCTCCAGGTCCACATCCCAAAATAGGCGCACTGCATCAGCAGCATCATACCCTCCAACAATTTACACACAAATTGGAACAGGGGGCGTGGCCACATGTAAAGAGGTGTGGCCACGCCCTTATCCTATACTTTCAATGGAAGTTTGGAGAGCCAAAAATCGGTGCAGACCATAAAAAAAAGGTACTGTACCTGCCAAAAAGGTATGCCACTGCATCTGCAGCAAGTCCCTGCGCTGTAGATAGGGGGAAAAAACCCTTTTACTGCAGCGTCCTATATCCTGCTTCCAGTCCGCCTGCCCCCTCCGGCATCAACAATCCCCATTCCCTAGCCGCGGCGCAGGTGGAACAAAAGCTGCTGCGGCCACCGGCATAGATGTGTATGAAAGCGGCGCAGCGTAATGCTTTCATAGCCCTCCCTGCATCGCATACTCTCTGAGCCCCGATGCCCCTGAGATGGCTAATGTAACGGATAGAGTGGGTGATATCGCGCAGGGTAATGTCTGGACGCTGAATCAATGTAAAAGGTGACAGTGCTGTGCAGTACAATGGGTGTGCAGTGTCACTGACAGCACTCTCACCTTTTACATTGATTCAGCCAGTCAGTCAGTTCTGCCAGCCAGTCACTATTGTTAGCGCCGGTATCCCAACGCACCGCATTACAGGGAAGTAGATGCACTAAATAAACTACAGCTCCCAGCAGCCCTTAGCGCCGAAGCATTCCGTGCATCTTCTTCCAGATAGTGTATTACCGTAAAATTTATTGACACATACAACATAAAAAGTGGTCTACAAGATGGGTTCTCACCAGATGGTACACCTTGAAAAAGATAGCCTGCAGCTATCGAAACGCGTCGGTGAAGGTAGCAGAATACATGTGGAGTTCTTGCCTGGCTGTACTTGATCAACTCTGGGGACACCTGGTTTTATCATTAACAAACGCTGTTGTCTGCCATTTTGTGTAGACCATTCCATCTGGTGAGAACCCATCTTGTAGACCACTTTTTATGTTGTATGTGTCAATACATTTTACGGTAATACACTATCTGGAAATTATTTTGATTCACATGTATTTTCGGTGGAATAAGAAGGGGAACCTTTTCCTTAAGGACCATAGAGGTGCCAGGATACTTGCGAGTTGATGATCTGCTCCTATTAAGGCGATATTGTCTACCATTGTAGACCACAACTTGGGGTACGAGTCTGGACCTTATATATTCATCTTATACCAAATTTCAACAGTTTTACACTATGTCTGTATTGTATATTTTGTTTTAAAGGACATATACTCCAGCTTTTTAAGAGACTGAATTCCTGCTTGGGGTGTTCTAAAAGCGCTTGGAATAAAGGGTGGTAACTATTGGAATTTTCTGATTGTTATTTGTCACTGTGCAGCCAGTGCCAGGCTGACGGAGAGGTGAGTATAACTAAATGGGTGCAGTGTGTGGGCCCCACTGCACCGCACACCTTGCACCCATTATAGATACACTAGTAGGAGCAGTGTATCTATAATGGGTGAAGGGTGTGCCCCTGGGACCACGTACTGCACACCCTGCACCCATTTCTTGAATACTTATTCTTCTGGAGTCATGTGTCGGCGCAGCAATGCTGCACAAGACACCAGGAAAATGGCTCGGTGTCCATTTTCCTGGTGTTTCTTGTGTCAATCATTTCCATTTCGACCCTCTGACCCTGACGTCCTTTTCTACTGTTGTTGGAGGTAAACCTCCTTTAGCCTCAGCCTTCTCTGAGAGGACTCCAACAACAGCCTGTCTTTTGTATTCAGAATCGCCTGTGAATAAAATATAAGTGCCGTGCAGCATGCTGGAGAAATCAAATGATCACACACTGTCTGGTGTATTCAATCTGAGTTCTGGTTTAATGTTCTTACATACATATATATATACTTGAAAAAAAAAAACTCAGAGGAGTTTACAGTTTAACCTCAAGGTTGTGTCCTCTTCCTGATAACGGTCTTGTTCTTTTCTTTATCTCTATCAGACATGGCTTACCCACAAGTTGCTGTCTTTATCTCTATCAGATATGGCTTACCCACAAGTTCCTCTTTTTGCTAACTGAATATTTCATCATTCTATACTTTTCTTTTTCCCCCAACATATTTAAGCATATCATATATTAATGCTAAAGTAAGTTTATAATCTATTGAATATAACAAAATGGAGTAACATTGGCTTTATTGCAGAATCACATTAATGCTTGCCCATCTACCTTCCTCATTTTTCCCTCCTTTTGATTCTCAAAAAGACATCACCCTATACGTTGCTACCCTACTTCGCCGAGCAGGCCAGGCAATGACCTGGTCAAGTACGTCTGTCTCCCTGGGCCTATTGCCAAGGGAGGGTAATAACCATCCCGCACAGACATAATAGTCACAAGGCATAGATGCATAAGAGTCCTTTTTACAGTCTATTTTGATTGCTTTCATTTTTGTAGACGGGTGGTCTGTCATTACGTGATTCAATATCATCATATTCATCTTGGTCACGTTCATCCATTTCCTCTGTATGCTCGAATCTTACGTGTTTAGCAGGTTTCTTTTTGTTTATCTTGCGTTTTACTTTTTTCGAAGTGCATGAAATACAACAGAGAATAATACGTATGAGTACATATACCAACAAACATACTCCAGCTACTTTTGCAATTAGGAGAACAATGCCCATTAACCATCCTCCAATCCCCTTGAACCAATTCTCCCCACGTCCATGATGATTCCTCTACCTTTTATACAAACTGCTGTTTTATATCTTCTATTTCCTGCATTTTTGCTTACTGCCCTCCTGTCTCTCTTATGCCTGGCTTCTAACAGCCATGCCCATTCATTACTCTTAAGCAGGGAGGGCTTTGTCCAACATCCAGTCATACATGACCATTTCAAACTGTTTTCTGGGCACCACTTCCAACATGTCTGTATCCTTGCAAAGTATATTCCCCATGTACTGTAATCAAATTTACATTTAGTCTGACATTCCATTGCTTTTTTCCAGTGGTTCCTGTCCACACTCACACAAACATTTATCCCTGCCTTCCATTTTTGCACACAGGAGTATAAGCCACACTGCATGCCTTTCTTACACTTCAGGGGTATTTATTCATGGTTACAGGGTATTTTTCCGTATTTATCTCAGGGGCTGGAATAGGGCCTTGACTTACAGGCGTGTTTACCAAATGTACAGTAAATACAATTGCAACAATCAACATTGCGGATCCCAAATAACCCCCCACAGGGACCTATCAGGCTTAGGTCCAAGTAAATTCATAGTTATTACTTTCCTGGGGGTTTAATAGTGATCTTGGTCTTTTTGCAGTGCGATGCGTGTACCCACGAGTCTCGACCCTCGAGTTTCACCGAGGTGGGGGTCACTAGCAACACTTGGAAAGGACCATCATATCTGGGCTCAAGTGCTCCTTTCACGTGTCTTTTTAAGTAGACCCAATCGCCAATCTGGATGCTGTGTGGTTCAAGATCAGCTCTTTCAGGTCCTGAGGATAAAACTGGAGAATGTATTTCAGTTAGGTGTTCATTCAACTGCTTTATATACTCTGTCATATTTCCATGTTTATGCTGTAGTTCCTGGGGCAAATAACACCCTGTCTTAGGTTTTGTCCCAAATAAAATCTCATAAGGTGAGTACCCTGTTTCCTTGCCTGGTGTTCTAACTGCAAATAATGCTAAGGGCAAGCACTCTACCTATGCTTTCCCTGTCTCTGCATGGCCTTTTGTATTTTAAGCTTTAGGGTCCCATTCAGACGTTCTATTACTTCTGGAACCCCAAATCTGCACACTATTTCTGCTATTATTTTCCTTGCAGTAGAGATAGCATTTGCTTTTGCTACCGGACCCGCCTCTGGCCATCTGCTAAAAATGTCTGTGCAGGTTAGAACATATTCATATGTTCCATGCTTTCGCATGTGTATATAGTCCATTTGTAGTCTCTGGAAAGGAAAATAATCTTGTGGTGTCTGTCCAAGGCTTGTTCTTGTTCTTCTTCCTGAATTGTTCTCTGCACATATCCAGCATTGATCCATGACGTTTTTTTCTGCCACATAGAATCCTGGTGCTATCCAATGGTCCTGTACCAGCCTTGTCATTTGTTCTTTTCCCTTGTGATCTGATCCATGGGATACACGTAGCATAGGTGGGTATAGTGCTCTAGGCAGGCACCATTTATCTTCATTCTTCCATAAACCTAAACAGGTTGCTTTGGCTCCCATCTTTTCCCATGTCTTGTGTTCTGGTTTTGCTTGTTCTTGTAGCTTGATGAGAGTCTTTATGTTCACTTCTTCTGCTTCTTCCTGAACATAAATGGCTGGTTCATGTTTGTTCTTTAGGGCTGCTTTTCTTGCTTCTGCATATGCATTTCCTCTACTTTCTTCTGTTTCCTTGGTGTGTGCCTTGGTCTTTATGACTGCCACTTGTTTGGGCAGTTTCAAATGCTCTTGTTAGTCTTTGTATTAGATGCCCATTCTTTATAGGTTTACCTGCTACTGTAAGGAAACTTCTGTTCTTCCAGACTTTATGCGGAGAAACAATTGCATACCCCGCCACCCTATACCCATGAACATAGTAGCTAGAACCATCGGTAAAAAAGAAAAAATTTGGATTATGTATTGGTTTGTCATCAATCTTCCAATCTGGCTGTATTTCTTCCTCCATGAGGGCTATACAGTCATGTTCTTGTTCCGGGTATGGTTCTGTCCTTTCCTCTGGCTATACTTCTTTATCTTTCCCTCCTTTTGAACCATCAGGTTCATCTTTAAGAGGTAGTAAAGTTGCAGGGTTGAGAGTGGTACATCTCTTAATAGTAAGGTTGCTTGCTGATAGAAGGGCTACTTCATATTTTGTCAGCCTTGCTGTGCTGAGATGTCTTGTAGATGCCTGTTGCAGTATTTCTGTGACTGCATGTGGAAATTGTATGGTAAGTGGGTGATCTATCACAACATCTGCACATTTGTCCTTTAGGATGGCTGCAGCTGCTACTGACCTTATGCAGGTTGGTGATCCTTGCATCACTCCATCCAGCGCTGCTGAATAATAAGCGACCTCCTGTGTCAGGACTCCTGTTGCATGTCCCCTATGTTCATGGCAGAACAAGGTAAAAGGCTTTGTGTAGTCTGGGAGTCCCAGGGCTGAAGCTGAACATATGGCTTCCTTCATCTGCTTAACTGCCACCCATTGTGTCTCTTGCTCTCCTTGGGAGTTTGTAGCAGTCTTCTTGGCATTATACAGTGGTTGCATAAGGGCTGAAGCTCCTGGGTATCCAGTCTCTGACATAGGACACCAAACCTGGAAAGGCTCTTTTCTGTGTTAAGGTCTGTGGATTTGGAGCATTCAGTATAACTTTTATTCTTTCTGTTGTAAGGTGGCATGTTCCTTGAGAAATGCAGTGTCCTTCTGGGCAAATTGCAGCTTGGCTTGTGTCACTCAGCAATCTTTATCTACAAGAAACTTTAACAATGATATTGTCTCTTCTTGGCATTGCTGTTTGGTAGCAGTTGCTAGTAGTAGATCATCCACATATTGCAGTAGCTGAGTTTCTTCTGGATACTCAGGTGCCCATTTCTTCAAGACTGTGGCCATTGCTTCTGTGAACTCTGATGGGCTTGTAGCTCCTCCTTGAGGTAGTCTTGTCCAGCAATATTGCTGTCCATCATGTGCAAGCATATCTTTGATCTGTACTCCTATGGCTGCTGTCTGTTCCTTGTTCACGGGGTACTGTTTTATAGTTACTGGTACAGTTCCTGGTTTGATAGCTTCACAGGTTGGACCTTCATGGTTCCCACATCTCTTTTTCTTTTTGCCCATACCTTGTCTGGGACTCCCCATCCTCGCCAGGTTTTAATTTGTTCTGGGGTTTCTTCTTCATCCTCTTCTGCGGTGGTTGCTAGAAATATCTGTATAGCGGCTTGCACTTGATCATAGTCTGTGGGTGATAGTGCTGTCTTGAATATCACCTTGTTCCCTCTGTACAGAATACTTGCTTGTAGTTTCTGCAGCAAATCTGCTCCCAGCAAGTTGACTGGGCAGGTGGGAGATACTAGGAACACTACTGGGATTTCATGTGGATGTCCTTGTACTTGTACATTGAGGATCCTAGTTTTCCTCAGCTGGATCTTTTCTCCACTTAATCCCTTTGTTGTCACTGGTTTTCCTGTAATGAGGTGTGTTGGTACTTCTTCCTGTCTTATAACTGATTGGCTTGCCCCAGTACCAAGCAGGCAGGAAACATTTTCTCCTGTTGGCAGTTTGACTTTAATAAACCCATCTTCCATTCTGTCGGGGTGGGGGGTGGGGGTTCATCGGGAGTATCACTGGTACCGGGGTGCCGGGACTTCAGTCTGACTTATCCTTGGGGGCTTGATTGCCCCTTTTCTCTATCCAACTCTTTTATGTGCGACAGTATCTTTTGAAGTGTCATGGTTTCTTGCACCAGAAGCATTTTCCCGATTCGGGCTTGATCATGGCTCTTCCTTCCCCTTCTAATTTTTTCTTTGAGCCTTCTTCTGTGACCAGGTAGACTGTTTTGGGTTTGGCTACCTTTTTCTCCTTTTCTTCCTTTTCCAGATCTTCTAAGGCCTCTACCGTATCCAGAATTTGATCCATAGGCGTAGACCTATATGCAGGAGTACTAGTAATTAATTTCTGTTTTAGACTTGGTCTTAAACCTTCCAATACTCGGTATCTGACCATCCTTTCTCCTGCTTCTGCTTCTGGGTCCAAACCTTCATTTTGGACTATATCCTTAATTTTACAGAGGTAACTTCTAAACGGTTGTTCTCCTTGTGGTCCAATGGCTTCTGGATACCTTTGATTTCTTAAATAACACCATCTCCTTAGGCGTGCCACAAATTGTGGTCCACTGGCTATAGTTTTCCTTTGTGCTTCTAGTACATCTTCTATCTGTTCATGATAATCAGTGGCTTGATGAGCTGCCATATCCTTAATCTGTCTTAGATCACCCTCTGCTAATTTATTTTTACATATTTGTTCCACATCTACCCATGCTGCGGAATGTAAATTACACATAGTCTCCATATATAACCCAATCCGTCCAGGCTGTTTGTAGGGATCTGGGCTATCTTTTATTATGGCTGTAACTTCCATTACTGAAAAAGGGGTATGCTGTTCTCTTGTAAAAAATTGTGGTCTAAAATTATTTTGTCCTTGAACATATCCCTCCTCATCCGCTAATATAGGCTGTCCTCCTCTTGGATTGACATAGGCAAAGGTACGTACTGGGTAACAAGCAGGAACATTTAAGTTTTCTGATTCATCTTCTTCCTCAATTTCATGCATCTGTAGTGTTCCATTTTCTGCTTCAGTGTAAAATACATTTCTTGTTCCCAGTCTCCCCTTTCTCAGTTTTCTTTTGTCTTTATGAGACAATGGGGATCCTGAATGCATTTCCCCTTGACCGGCAGGTTGTACGGTTTCAGTCTATTTATCATTAATGGAGTTCTGTGGCCTGTTCCTATCTGGGGTGTACAGTTGGGACATGTCATCCTCTCTGGTTCCAACAAAGATGCACATTGGGGACATTTAGTTAAATCAGGGTACTGGTTCCATACTATAGGAGGTTGCCCTGGGGTTCCCAGATTTGCGGGGTAAGGGGGTGGATCTGTGACTAGTGTAGGTACTGGGACTGGTATTACAGGTGGAGGAGGGGGCGGATTGGGAATAACTGGCACATTATGGCCCTGGTTCATTCCTGTAGTTGCTAAACAGACCGTCATATGCTGGTCATCTTCCCTCTCTTTCTTCTTCCTTTCCTCCTCCTGCTCCCATTTCTCACTTGCTGTTAGCCAAATATAAACCTGATCCCCTTTCTTGCGTTTTTCTATCCATTCCCTATTACAGATTCTGAACTTTCTCCATTTGTCAGTGTTAAATTCCCCATCTGGAGGAAATCCTCCTCTTTTAAATACCTTGGCTATATCTTTGACTGCATGTGGTCCAACCTCCTGTTTAACTATTTCCACAGGGGTTAATTCACCCTTGCTATTAGAGGTTCCCATCCTGCCTTCTGCCAACTTATCAACACTTCTCTCTCCGATATGAGTTACACAACTTTAGTACTCTATGTTGATTATTGTAAACATGGGTTTTCTGAACACTAGAGGTTTACCTCTGTCCTACTGATTACATACACCTGTAATCATTCAGTTTCCTTATGGGTGGACTCACAATCTTCCGTTATCAAGGTATCTCTCAATCTGGTGGGTCTGACAGAATAGGGACAAAAGAATCTTTCAGGTTCTGGTTCTTTCAGTATCTGGCGCAAGTCCTTGCTGTCCCTTAGATTAACAAAACCATGACATCCTGTCGTTAATATACCTTTCATATAACCCACAGTTTTACCATAAACCCCTTCTTCGTGTCCCCTACACCTTTTAAAACCTGATATATCTTTTTCAGTGCGTACAACAAATGTAATATTTACTGACCCATGAGGACCTTGCACAAACCACTTTAAACTAACAGTACAACACCCACAACCATATGAGCTTTCAAAATTAATACATTCTTCAATTTCAGACATATATTTACATTACTGTTCTGATACAAAAGAGGCAAGGCTTTTACTAGGAAGCGCTTGAGTTGAACAGAGAAAACTGACACTTCTGACACAGACGTTAAAACACGTAAAGTAACAATTGGCGAAAAATCGCAATCAATTTGTTACTTACCGCGGTTTAAACGGTTCCAACGTCTAGAGTCAGGTGACTTGTTGCTCCTCTATTCAACTTCTTGGCTTCCCGGGTTTCGGCACCATGAAAATGTTGGAGGTAAACCTCCTTTAGCCTCAGCCTTCTCTGAGAGGACTCCAACAACAGCCTGTCTTTTGTATTCAGAATCGCCTGTGAATAAAATATAAGTGCCGTGCAGCATGCTGGAGAAATCAAATGATCACACACTGTCTGGTGTATTCAATCTGAGTTCTGGTTTAATGTTCTTACATACATATATATATACTTGGAAAAAAAACCTCAGAGGAGTTTACAGTTTAACCTCAAGGTTGTGTCCTCTTCCCGATAACGGTCTTGTTCTTTTCTTTATCTCTATCAGACATGGCTTACCCACAAGTTCCTGTCTTTATCCCTATCAGATATGGCTTACCCACAAGTTCCTCTTTTTGCTAACTGAATATTTCAGCATTCTATACTTTTCTTTTCCCCCCAACATATTTAAGCATATCATATATTAATTCTAAAGTAAGTTTATAATCTATTGAATATAACAAAATGGAGTAACATTGGCTTTATTGCAGAATCACATTAATGCTTGCCCATCTACCTTCCTCACTGTCTACCTATTCCATGCCGGCATGTTGACCCTGTCAAACTTTTGACCCTGTTGACCTAACGCATGTCGACCATTAGTGGTCGACCTATTGACTGCAGACCTTTTTAGTGTAGATCTAATGATCCACACCCGTTTGGCAATGCAGTCCTGTGCAATAGCACTCGTTTCTGGCACAGCACAGTCTCCTAGTGATCCTAGTACTCAGAGTCCACTGCATTGCCCAGTAGAGAAGAGAGGGCCCAGATGAAGACTGCACACGGGCCCCCTCTTCTCTTAATATGCCTCTGCAGAGTGGTAAATATAATTCTGAGTGCAAGGTGTACATTGGTGGACAAGTGGAACAACGAGGACAATCAGACACTGCCGCACGGCAGGCCCGGCGCCACCGAGTGACGTCAACCGCCAGACTCTCCCGCTCACCCGCTGGATGCGGTGGTGGTGTAGAGGATACCAACAACGAGAGGACGCGGACAGCCATCCCTACACCGAGGCTGAGGAATCCCCGTTCACTGGTTGGTAGGGACAGTCAGGTTTATTGAACTCGGACATTTTAGCGTTCAATTTTATGTTTTGTATTGTTAATCTGAGCTGCTTTTCATAGCGCAGAAATTATTCTATTTTTCACCCTTGGACTCAGGGGCCATTACAGATACACCAATGGCTATGGGTCACAGTTGTCTAACAGAAGGACTACTTGGGGCAAATTTCAGGATAGAATAGTTTAAAAATAAATGCAATGAAAGCAACAAACAGAAACATGACCCCCAGCACCGTTCCATGGCTACAATATCTATTAAGCATGACTTGCGTAGGCTGCAAATATCCATGTCTTTCTCAAGGTTGGGGTGTCTAGTCAAGCTCTAATCCTTCCAACAGCCAAACCCAGTTCTGTTACAGTTCAAGGTAAATCCTCAAGCTGAGAGTCATGTATAAAAGTGATTCCCCATTCTCAGTGCCCAGGAGCTGCTGGCGGGAGACTGAAGGTAATGTAGCAACTCTGGTTTACTTACAGTAGATCTAATGTATCCACATGTGTTAGCATAGATCCCATCACCGGGGTCAGGCAGTTAGTATATATTTATCTACTATTAGAGTCACTTATAGTTCTATTAAATAATTTATAACTTATCAGCAATGGTCCAGTCTTTATTGGTTTGTCTATGCTGATGCAGAGCAGTAATTAGTCACTAATATATCAGGAACAGTATTAAACAACAGAGCATTGCCTATAATACTAATAATGATTGCTTTTAACCTTGTGGGTAAGCCTAATAGTACTCACATGATCAAAGGTCTGTTTTCGATTGGACTTTATTTTGGGGTGAGTTAAGGTGGTCATTCCGAGTTGTTCGATAGCTGCTTTCGGTCGCAGCGCGGCGATTAGGTAAAAAAGCAGCATTTCTGTGCATGCGTATGGGGCGCAGTGCGCACGCACGACATACTTTCACACAAGACTATGCAGTTTCACACAAGGTCTAGCAATGCTTTTCAGTCGCACTGCTGACCGCTGAGTGATTGACAGAAAGTGGGTGTTTCTGGGTGGTAACTGATTGTTTTCGGGGAGTGAGTGAAAAAACTCAGTCATGTCGGATAAAAACGCAGGAGTGGCTGGAGAAATGGGGGAGTGGCTGTCCAAACACAGGGCGTGTTTGTGACGTCAAAACAGGAACTAAATAGTCTGAAGTGAACGCAAGGTAGGAGTAGGTCTGCAGCTGCTCAGAAACTGCTTGATAAAACTTAGACGCCGTTCTGCGATCCTTTCGGTCGCACTTCTGCTAAGCTAAGATACACTCCCAGAGGGCGGCGGCCTAGCGTTTGCACTGCTGCTAAAAGCAGCTAGCGAGCGAACAACTCGGAATGAGGGCCTAAATGTGAAAAGGGTGTAACTGTTTGATTGAATATCTTGAACAGTACATACGGGTGTAGTATTGTATGCTGGCGTCCGGCGACCAGAATACCGGCGCCAGAATCTGAAGACCGCCCGTACATACGCAGTATTCCGTCTACCCCTGGCCCAGGATATCTACTGTGAACTCAGCAACTTCATTTACTATTGTTACGTTCAAGCCACTGAGTAAAATTTGGATCTATTTTCGACAATTTGCCACCCCCCCCCCAGCATAGTCCACAAAGCTGCACTTATCTTTCCAGCCATAACAAATGGTAATGTAGTTTTGCAGTATTGAGAAACAATCAGAATACTCAAATTAAGACTGTCAAGATTGCTAGTACTTTACTGAAAAGACTACACATGGCACAGACCAGACATTTTATGGTCAATTTCTTGGGACTTATAACTGAATACATATGTAATCCTAGCGGACGGGATGCCAGCTGTAAGTATCCCAACAGCGGCATCCCGCCTGCCAGAATGTCGGCAGTGGACACCCACGAGTGGGAATAGCCCCTGTGAGCCGGTATTCTGACTGTCGGCATTGTCGGCTTTTGGGATTTCAGTGTCAGTATCCTGGCCGCCGGGATCCTGACAGCCGGCAAATTGATTTCCTCCCCCTATGACAAATAATACACCAGTTCTAAAGGATGAACAGCTTTAACTGAAAGAGTATTTTTTGTTTGGCTGGTGAGTACTATGTTTGCTTTGTTTCCTAATATGGTGCCAGAGACTATAACACATTACAGTATATTTACTAATACTTCTAAAACAAGAGAAGTAGAGGTGTAATGCTTTGTATAACTCACTTACTGTCTATGAGAATATTTGGCTATTCATATCAGTCCCTGCCCCAGTGCAGCTTACAATCTATGGGGCAGATGTATTAACCTGGAGAAAGCATAAGGAAGTGATAAACCAGTGATATGTGCAAGGTGATAAACACACCAGCCAATCAGCTTCTAACTGTTAATTTACATATTGGAACTGATTGGCTGGTGTGTTTATCACCTTGCACATATCACTGGTTTACCACTTCCTTATGTCATCTCCAGGTTAATACATCTGCCCCTATATTCCCTACCACATGTACATGCACACACACTAGGGTTAATTTTGTGGAGAGCCAATTGACCTACCAGTATATTTTTGGATTGTGGGAGGAAACCGGAGCACCCAGAGGAAACCCACGCGAGCACGGGGAGAATATACAAACTCCACACAGTTAGGGCATACCTCCCAACTGTCCCGATTTTTGGGGACAGTCCCAGTGTCCCGCATTGGGGGGGGGGGGGGGGGGGGGGGCAGTTGGGAGGCTCTGTCTCTCGCTGCCCTGCTTAGCAGAGCAGTGGTGAATAGACGCTGTGTGCATGGGCACAGCGTCTATTCACTGGAGTCAGAGGGAGAGGGGGCATGCCAGCGGCTCACAGAGCGCTGGGCATGCCCCCTCAGTGATGAGACGGGGCGTGGCTCGCGATCGCGGGTCTTCCCGTGAAGCCACGTCCCCTTTTCATAGGCCATGCCCCCTTTCCGGGAGCGTGGCCAATAAGGACAAAGATGGGCGGTATGAGTTAGGGCCATGAACCCATGACCTCAGTGCTGTGAGGCAGTAATGCTAACCATTACACTATCCTTACTGATGAGCAACTTGCACTGTCTGCTGTCGTGGATGCATATTCCTCAGAGTATTTTGTTTGGCATGAAATGTTCTGTATAACTTTTGTTTTATTCAATTTAGAACTATTTGGTGGCCGTTTTTGGCAGAATGGAGAAGTTATTCCTGTACGTTCTGGTTCTGTGCTGGAAGATAATTCCTTGCGCTTCCTGTGAGCTTTCTAATATTACCATTGTGCTGGAAAAGGAGGAGTGCAGCACCTGCATGCCAGTAAACGTAACATGGTGCTCAGGATACTGCCACACAAAGGTGAGTGAGTCAAATCAACACCATTTTCCTGAAACTCGACCCAATTGCTTTACAGCAGCAAATATCATTAGGGAGGCTATTCAATTGTTTTGGGAGCCTGTAGCTGTTGTCTAAAGTGATGAGAGCTATTGAATTGTTGGTGCATCAGCACTGCGCATTCTCCATCCCAAATGCAATAGGATTAGCCACATAAAGTGTCTTCTCCAGTGTGAAGTGCTGGGCGTGCTGCAGTTAAGGCATGCCCGCACTCGCGACCAGACATAATTGTTTTGGCCACCAGCCCCGAAGTTGCGCTTACCACAGACTTCTCCCCTCCCCCTGTTTTCTAGGTTTGCTGAGCCCAGGATCTGTGTCATTGGATGCAGACTAACTGGGCCTGGCAGAGGGGTTCTGACGGTCAGTCTGAGTAAGCTTCTGCTTATGTACACTGGCCGAGGGCGGCACCTTTGATTCTATATCTTCGGACACAGCAATCGGTTGCAGATCCTGGCAGGAGCCATCTATTTCCTACATATGCCTCCTGCTACATTTGCATTATAGATATATGGTATTGCACACTCGCTTCCCTGCGTATGTGCAGTGCCGTAACAAATCTATATCAGGCCATGTGTACGGAAAACACCGCTCTATGTCATGAGTAACGGGGGTGGACAAAATATTATTAGCATACTTAAAATAGCTGTACAGCAACAATGTATCTGACAGTGACAGTGCTATATAGTATAAGCAATACAGAGATATAACCATTACTTGGAAAGTAGAAATAACCACTCATATAAGTTTCTTATCTGGGGATCATGATCTTTTTGTTTAAAAATAAATATACTATATATGAGAAGTCTTTTATGCAAACCTAAAAGATAAGCCTGAAAACATCAGCATCATCATTAGGTCTAGGCATTCCGGTCCCACGCCAAATCTTCCATCGTAATCATGTTTGCATTTCAGTCTTATATTGTCATCAGATATCATCATGGCTTGCTTTTAGTTCAACACAGACTTACTGTACATACTAGTAAAATGCTAGCAGATCTAATTTGCAGGTTACTTTGTAAACGCTATCTAGTGTCTGATTAGCGTTGTCTGTAGCAAACATACTAATTTTTTTTTATTCTTTTTTTTGGCTGGTGGCATTATTTGCAAGATGGGGAAATTCAATTGGGAGTGAGGTTTAGCAAGGTTAAAAAGATGTAGTTCTTCCAGCAGTCAACTCTGTTGGAGATAAGATAATTATTTATTCTTCATAAAGATTCCATTGCATATTGACTGACAGCTGCAGCCCGACAGCTGTTTCAACCAGCACAGAGTGGTTTTCCTCAAGGGCTCACTCTGTGCTGGTTGAAAACAGCTGCCGGGCTGCAGCTGTAGGTCTATATGCAATGGAATCTTTATGAAGAGTAAATAATTGCTTTTCATCTCTAAAAGTGAGTGCTGGTATATTATTTTTTCATTACCTGGGAAAAGGGAGTGTCAATATTAGCCCTGTTTTGACCTTGCACCACCATTTGTCTTGTTGGTTATATCTTTCACTGAGTGCTGTCTTTTCCATATATATATATATATATATATCTATCACTAATGGTATTTCATTTTTTTAAACGCAAACCTCCTTGCTGATTTAAATTTAGTTAGTTAAGCGGGTTGGGTGAGATAGTGGGGCTTGTTCTGTGTCACATGCAGACCTGGTCAAGGCTTTGTCTTTTGTCCGGGTGCATCTTTAGATTGGTCGCACCAGCCAAACTTGCATCAGCCCCATGGCAGGTGCCATTTCTCCATCTGAACAAGGTTTCCTGTATGAACAGTTCTGTGTCTGGCTAGTCACCCCCCCCCCCCCCCCCCCCCCCCCCCCCACCCATGTAACCTTTTGGTAACAACCACCGAAATCCACTGTACCTACATACAATTATTTTCTGCGTCTCTGAGTGGTAATTATCGGGGCAAATGCCCAGTGAGACTCAGATGCATATGCAGACCTAAAACATGAGCCATTTACATGTGTAATCACCAGTACGACCACCTCTGAATCAGGCACAGTGGGACTGATTCAAGTCCCAACAATAGTGCAGCTCATGCCGCAAAGTACCAATGTTCGGTACTTTGTGATTGACAGGCTGCTGACATTTGTCGGCAGGGGTGGTGACTGCTGCCTTTTAGTCACACACTCCTCAAAATACTCTCATACTTCATATACAGGAACAAATAGCTACATGAGTAAGGTGTCTGACTGCAATATGGAAGGTTAAAGGAATGGAATCCTCTGTATGAAATTATTTTGAAATGTGTGCTTCAAATAAAGGAGGATGTGACTGAAGGTCCTAGGTAGGACTGCTAAGAAATGTGTGATTTAAAATAAAAGGATAATGTAACCAAATGACAAAGCTCTCTCCAGTTAAGTGCATAAATTATGGTATAAGAGGATTGGTGTCCAAATCCATTGTGTTAGGGATGTTCTGTACGTAAAGGTGTTCTAAAAATGTATATGCTCTGTAAGTATATGTGTTCTATAAATGTATATGTATATATCATGTGGGAAGGAGCATCAGAGCTTTCACTGGGCGCTAGTGCTTGCCTTATGTCCCTGTTTGAAAAATTTAAGGGGTGGAGTGCACCAATGCTTTTTCTGGCCTAGGGCACCAAAATGTCTAGTTACCAGGCTTGGACTGGGTCACAGGGGTATAGGGGAAACCACCGGTGGGTCCTACTGCCTGGGGGCCCACCTCCTGCTCTAAGGATCAGGTTCCAGACTGTGCACTTGAATTATACATTATACATTTTCTACAGTGCATTGCTGTTATTAATCTGTTATTAATCTGGTACATTGTCCTGCATGCAGCAGCTGAATTTACTGTATATATTTATGAAGCGGCCCAGACGTTGCACTCTCTAATGGTTAGTCAAACCAATGAGGTGGCAGGCCACACCCCCTCTGCAGACTGGCCACACCCCTAACATTCACCCGGTGGGCCCTACATGCCCCAGTCCGACACTACTAGTTACTGACCTGTCAGTATGTGGCCGTGTTGGAACACACACAGAGTAGCAATGTGACTATAAGATGCATACCTCCCAACTTCTGGAGGCTTCAACTTGGGACTCCACGTGCTGAAAAATAGGTGTGGCCTGTTGAAAAGTGTGTGTGGCTTCACGTGAATGACGTAATTGCGAGCTATGCCTCCCATTTTCATCACAGTGGGGCACGGCCATCGTTCTGTGAGCTGCTGATCATGCCCCCAGTCCCTCTGGCTCACTGGAATAGACGCTGTGCATATGCGCACAGCGTCTATTCACCACTGCTGTGCTGTGAACTGAGCAGTGAGTGATAGGGAGCTTCCCAACTGCCACCCCACCCCACTGCGAGACACTGCGGCCCGCTGGAGGAACAGCGGGGCAGACCCAAAAAACCGGGACTGTCCTGCGAGAAGCGGGACAGTTGGGAGATGTGTAAGATGCACTCAGATTGCTCACTCTATACCAGTAATTGAGGTGTGGCTGTGAATAGTGGACAGGTAGACTCAGAGGTGTTCCGCTATGTAACTCTGGTCCTATCTGTGTACCTTTTATATGTATAAGTAATGATTTGAAACACTATAGACTTTGAAAATCCTTTGTCTGCCAGACTGCCAGCAGGATCAGCATAGCAAAGGGGAAATAGGAAAGCATTTTGGAAGGGAAGGAGTGAGGATGAAGCCCAGAGCCTGGGGCTACAGTGTTATGCTACAACTATACATAAGGACCACTAAAGTGTCTCTTTTACTTTCAGTTGTGCAGAAATGATGCATACGCCACATTGATGCCTGTATACAGTATATTACAGCTGTTTATTCTCCTTGTATTTCAGGATCCAAATATGATGTATCCGCACATATCAGAGAAACAGGGAGTCTGTACATACACAGAGGTTACCTACGAAACGGTTAAAATCCCTGGATGCGCTGAGAATATAAATCCTTTCTACACTTATCCGGTGGCGGTAGATTGTCACTGCGGACGGTGTGATTCTGAAACAACTGATTGTACAGTCAGGGGCTTAGGACCTGCTTACTGTTCCCTCAGCCAAGACTGAATATTGAAGATTATAGGATTATAATAAGACCTGTAAAAACCACATTTGTAAAAAAAAAAACTCCAAAACATATACCTAAAGCGGTATAATAATAATAATGCATAGGTGGGCTGATGTATTAGTCACATTTCTGCACATTACAGGAAAATAGAAGTCCCGGCATGAAACTGCTCTTTGTATTTTAATTTGTATTAATATATCTTTATAGTGTCATTGTTTGGATGAACGTTGTAACCAAAGAGATTTATCCATCGATTATATACTGCATATACATTATATAATACATTATATATGTTATTACCAGGGGGTCATAACTAGGGATGAGCAAGCAGTGCTGTCGCACAGAGCACAGGCGGGGGGGGGGGGGGGGGGGGGGGGGGCGGGGAGGCACCATCGTTGCCCTACGGCCCCTGCTCCTGGCTAGAACAGCACCCTTCAGCCAGTTCGTCTTTGTACTCTCTAGGTATGCACCGTGCAGTCTGTACAGCCACTCGAAGCATCATGAGGACACTCCCGCAGTGCTGCAATTCCCGGTTCTGCAGCCCCACTCCTTCTGCGCCACAAGAGGACGTCATGCGCTCAGGGGGCGGGGGCGGCCCCTACACACAGTGGTGGCAACAATGTTGGGAGTGCAGCCCATGAATTTATTTGAACCACTGGCTTCAATAAGACCCTTTGTGACAGGCCACTCACTCGATGACGATACTGGTTCCTAGTAAATTCTCATGCTATTGGCTGAGCCCGCTGATTGACCATCTACACTCTGTACCGGGGGTACTGTAGTGACTTATGTAACAGCTTGTATCAAGATGTAATTTTTATTTGTATGATTTTTGTATTATGTTTTGGTATTAGAGTAGATATGCACATTTGTCATGAGCACTGAGATGAAAAAAACAAAGTCATCTGTTTATGTCGATTTGTAATAAATCGACATGTTTTGGTATTAGAGTAGATATGCACATTTGTCATGAGCACTGAGATGAAAAAAACAAAGTCATCTGTTTATGTCGATTTGTAATAAACTAGTGTTACTGTATTATACATGCTGTTGATGTTATGTTCTCACACTTATCTGAGTGATCTACTTGTGTGGATGGGATGCATATGAAAATAATACACACAGCAGGTAGGCTTTGGGGGCCCAGTATCAGTGTGACTATAGTGCGCCAATATCAGTGTGACTATAGTGTTCCAATATCATTGTGACTATAGTGCTCCAATATCAGTGTGACTATAGTGTTCCAATATCATTGTGACTATAGTGCTCCAATATCAGTGTGACTATAGTGCTCCAATATCAGTGTGACTACAGTACTCCAATATCAGTGTGACTACAGTGCTCCAATATCAGTGTGACTACAGTGCTCCAATATCAGTGTGAGCAGAGTGCTCCAATATCAGTGTGACTATAGTGCTCCAATATCAGTGTGACTACAGTGTTCCAATATCAGTGTGACTACAGTGCTCCAATATCAGTGTGACTACAGTGTTCCAATATCAGTGTGACTACAGTGCTCCAATATCAGTGTGACTACAGTGCTCCAATATCAGTGTGAGCAGGGTGGTCCAATATCAGTGTGACTACAGTGCTCCAAAATCAGTGTGACTATAGTGCTCCAGTATCAGCGCATGCAGAATGCCCCAATATCAATGTGAGTAGGGTGCCCCAATATCAGTGTTAGTAGAGTGCCCCAATATCAGTGTGAGTAGAGTGCTCCAATATCAGTGTGAGTAGAGTGCCCCAATATCAGTGTGAGTAGAGTGTCCCAATATCAGTGTGAGTAGCGTGTCCCCAATATCAGTGTGAGTAGAGTGCCCCGATATCAGTGTTAGTAGAGTGCCCCGATATCAGTGTGAGTAGAGTGCTCCAAAATTAGTGAAAGTAGAGTACCCCAATGTCAGTGTGAGTAGAGTGCCCCGATATCAAGTGTTAGTAGAGTGTCCCAATATCAGTGTAAGTAGAGTGCTCCAATACCAGCGCATGTAGAATGCCCCACTATCAATGTGAGTAGGGTGCCCCAATATCAGTGTGAGTAGAGTGCCTCGATATCAGTGTTAGTAGAGTGCCCCAGTACCAGTGTGAGTAGAATGCTCCAAAATCAGTGTAAGTAGAGTGCCCCAATATCAGTGTGTGTAGAGTGACCCAATATCAAGTGTTAGTAGAGTGTCCCAATATCAGTGCGAGTAGAGTGCCCCAATATCAGTGTGAGTAGAGTGCCCCAATATCAGTGTGAGTAGTGTCCCGATATCAGTGTGAGTAGTGTCCCGATATCAGTGTGAGTAGAGTGCCCCGATATCAGTGTTAGTAGAGTGCCACAATATCAGTGTGAGTAAAGGGCCCCAAAATAAGTGTGAGTTGTGTCCCCCGATATCAGTATGAGTAGAGTGCCCCGATAACAGTGTGATCAGTGTGCCCCAATATCAGTGTGAGCAGTGTGCCCCAATATCAATGTGAGTAGGGTGCCTCAATATCAGTGAGTAGAGTGCCCCGATATTAGTGTGAGTAGTGTGCCCCAATATCAGTGTGATCAGTGTGCCCCAATATCAGTGTGAGCAGTGTGCCCCAATATTAGTGTGAGCAGTGTGTCCCAATATCAGTGAGAGTAGTGTGCCCCAATGTCAGTGTGAGTAGTGTGCCCCAATGTCAGTGTAAGTAGAGTGCTCAAATACCAGCGCATGTAGAATGCCCCAATATCAATGTGAGTAGGGTGCCCCAATATCAGTGTGAGTCGAGTGCCCCGATATCAGTGTTAGTAGAGTGCCCCAGTATCAGTGTGAGTAGAGTGCTCCAAAATCAGTGTAAGTAGAGTGCCCCAATATCAGTGTGAGTAGAGTACCCCGATATCAAGTGTTAGTAGAGTGTCCCAATATCAGTGTGAGTAGAGTGCCCCAATATCAGTGTGAGTAGAGTGCCCCAATATCAGTGTGAGTAGAGTGCCCCAATATCAGTGTTAGTAGAGTGCCCCGATATCAGTGTGAGTAGAGTGCCCCAGTATCAGTGTAAGTAGAGTGCCCCTATATCAGTGTGAGTAAAGTGCCCCGATATCAGTGTGGGTAGAGTGCCCCAATATTAGTGTGAGTACAGTGCCACAATATGAGTGTGAGTAGAGTGCCACAATATCAGTGTTAGTAGAGGGCCCCAAAATTAGTGTGAATTGTGTCCCCCGATATCAGTATGAGTAGAGTGCCCCGATATCAGTGTGAGCAGTGTGCCCCAATATCAGTGTGAGCAGTGTGCCCCAATATCAATGTGAGTAGGGTGCCTCAATATCAGTGAGTAGAATGCCCCGATATTAGTGTGAGTAGTGTGCCCCAATATCAGTGTGATCAGTGTGCCCCAATATCAGTGTGAGCAGTGTGCCCCAATATTAGTGTGAGCCGTATGCCCCAATATCAGTGAGAGAAGTGTGCCCCAATATCAGTGAGAGTAGTGTGCCCCAATATCAATGTGAGTAGAGTGCATCAATATCAGTGTGAGTAGAGTGCCCCGATATCAGTGTGAGTAGAGTGCCCCGATATCAGTGTTAGTAGAGTGCCACAATATCAGTGTGAGTAAAGGGCCCCAAAATTAGTGTGAGTTGTGTCCCCCGATATCAGTATGAGTAAAGTGCCCAGATATCAGTGTGAGCAGTGTGCCCCAATATCAGTGTGAGCAGTGTGCCCCAATATCAATGTGAGTAGGGTGCCTCAATATCAGTGAGTAGAGTGCCCCGATATTAGTGTGAGTAGTGTGCCCCAATATCAGTGTGATCAGTGTGCCCCAATATCAGTGTGAGCAGTGTGCCCCAATATTAGTGTGAGCAGTGTGCCCCAATATCAGTGAGAGTAGTGTGCCCCAATGTCAGTGTGAGTAGAGTGCCCCGATATCAAGTGTTAGTAGAGTGTCCCAATATCAGTGTAAGTAGAGTGCTCAAATACCAGCGCATGTAGAATGCCCCAATATCAATGTGAGTAGGGTGCCCCAATATCAGTGTGAGTCGAGTGCCCCGATATCAGTGTTAGTAGAGTGCCCCAGTATCAGTGTGAGTAGAGTGCTCCAAAATCAGTGTAAGTAGAGTGCCCCAATATCAGTGTGAGTAGAGTGCCCCGATATCAAGTGTTAGTAGAGTGTCCCAATATCAGTGTAAGTAGAGTGCTCAAATACCAGCGCATGTAGAATGCCCCAATATCAATGTGAGTAGGGTGCCCCAATATCAGTGTGAGTCGAGTGCCCCGATATCAGTGTTAGTAGAGTGCCCCAGTATCAGTGTGAGTAGAGTGCTCCAAAATCAGTGTAAGTAGAGTGCCCCAATATCAGTGTGAGTAGTGTGCCCCAATATCAATGTGAGTAGAGTGCATCAATATCAGTGTGAGTAGAGTGCCCCGATATTAGTGTGAGTAGTGTGCCTCAATATCAGTGTGAGTGCACCTTTCATACGCCAACATCTAAACTACACCGACATCTACACTGATGTCCTCGCAACATGTCTGTATTTTAGTTTATTTCTCTTTAGCCATGGCATATAGTAGTACATGACATATTTATTTTCTTATTTATTTATTAACAGTTTCTTATGTAGCTCAGCAAATTCCGTTGCGCTTTACAATTGGGACATATTAGTGCAGCATATACTCATACCCTCCAACTGTACCTTTTTAATAGGTACAGTACTTTTTTTTTATGGTCTGTACCAATTTTTGGCTCTCCAAACTTCCATTGAAAGTATAAGAAAAGGGGTGTGGCCAGGCCCCCTTTACCCGTGGCCAGGCCCCTTATTCGGCTTTGTACCGATTTTTGGGGGTCATTCTGAGTTGATTGCTAGCTGCATTTGTTCGCAGCGCAGCGATCAGGCTAAAAAACGGCAGTTCTGCGCATGCGTATGCGGCACAATGCGCACACGCAACGTACGGGCACAACGAACGATGTGGTTTTGCACAGGGTCTAGCGATGCATTTCAGTCTCACTGCTTGCCGCAGAGTGATTGACATGAAGCGTTTCTGGGTGGCAACTGACCGTTTTCAGGGAGTGTGCGGAAAAATGCAGGCATGCCAGGAAAAAAGCAGGCGTGGCTGAGCGAACGCTGGGTGGGTTTGTGACGTCAACTCCGGAACTGAATAGTCTGAAGTGATCGCAAGTGCTGAGTAGGTTTTAAACTACTCTAAAACTACACAAAAAAAAATTGTAGCAGCTCTGCGATACAACCGTTCGCACTTCTGCTAAGCTAAAATACACTCCCAGTGGGTGGTGGCATAGCGTTTGCACGGCTGCTAAAAACTGCTAGCGAGCGATCAACTCGGAATGACCCCCTTAATGTGTAAAATGTTGGAGGGTATGTATACTGTGAAGGTTCAGAGCAGTACAGAGTATCACACACAGTAGGGCAGGATATGGTATCATAGCGTACAGCTGGAGAGGTATACAGTGGATCCTGATATAGCAGAGCAGTTACTGTAACACAGTGCACATGATAAAATAAAGCAGGATATGGTATCACAGAACAGAGTGGTATATAGTGGCATCATACAGAATAGGGCAGGATATGGTTTTACAGTGCTATAAAGTGGCTCATGATATATTAGGGCAGCAAAAGGCAGTACAGTACAGAGGGCCTAATTCAGCATGGATCGAAAAAGCAAAATCTTTTTCTAATGGGCAAAACCATGTGCAGCGCAGGTGGGGCAGATGTAACATGTGCAGAGAGAGTTAAAGGGGGTACAGGAGATGTGTGCTGAGTGATCTATCACAGACCGCTCAGCACACATCACAGTGCGGGGGGACACTCACTTCACCCAGCAGTGAAGTGAGTGATGTGACTAGATGTGCCTGCATGTAAGCCAATCTAGAGTCAGCGATAGCGACGCGCGGGGCTGCGCATCGCTATGGGGCATACACCATAGTTGCCGACCTTTGGGCTGCTCTTTCTGGGAGAGAGCAGCCAGTCGGCTCAGTAGGGGGGCGGGCACGCCGGGCAGTGAGCTGATGTGAGGAGGGAGGTGGCACGGGGGCAGGCCGGAGGCGGGCCAGAGGAGGGACGAGGGCGTGGCTGCTGGATCGCGTCATGCAAGCCACGCCCCCCACTGTGCAATGCCGCAATTACCGGCATTATACAGTGGGGGGCGTGGCTTGCATGATGCGATTCAACAAGAATCGCGTCATCGCCTGCCCGGACCGCCCACTTCACTCGCTAAGTGGGCAGCCGGGCAGGGGGGGGACCCTGTAATCGGGAGACTTGCCTGCTCTTCCGGGAGGGTAGGCAAGTATGGCATACACACGGAGCGATGTGTGCAACTTTTCTAAGCAATCTAGTCAGATTGCTTAGAATTTAAGCGCACATGGCTATGTGTGTTTCAACTTTCCCCCTTTAGATTTGGGTGTGTTTGTTTTGTTTCTGTGCAGAGTAAATACTG
The DNA here is from genome assembly GCF_028390025.1 of Pseudophryne corroboree. NCBI lineage: Eukaryota > Metazoa > Chordata > Amphibia > Anura > Myobatrachidae > Pseudophryne > Pseudophryne corroboree. The sequence continues at coordinate 76,546,308 of NC_086454.1, forward strand.
GCTGCTTTATTTTTACACTGCAATTTAGATTTCAGTTTGAACACACCACACCCAAATCTAAATCTCTCTGCACATGTTATATCTGCCCCACCTGCAGTGCATATGGGCCCTCATTCCGAGTTGTTCGCTCGCAAGCTGCTTTTAGCAGCTTTGCACACGCTAAGCCGCCGCCTACTGGGAGTGAATCTTAGCTTCTTAAAATTGCGAACGAAAGATTCGCAATATTGCGAAAAGACTTCTCTGTGCAGTTTCTGAGTAGCTCGAGACTTACTCTGCCACTGCGATCAGTTCAGTGCTTGTCGTTCCTGGTTTGACGTCACAAACACACCCAGCGTTCGCCCAGACACTCCTCCATTTCTCCAGCCACTCCCGCGTTTTTCCCAGAAACGGTAGCGTTTTTTCGCACACGCCCATAAAACGGACAGTTTCCGCCCAGAAACACCCACTTCCTGTCAATCACATTACGATCACCAGAACGAAGAAAAAACCTTGTAATGCCGTGAGTAAAATACCAAACTTCATAGCAAATTTACTTGGCGCAGTTGCAGTGCGAACATTGCGCTTGCGCAATTAGCGGAAAATCGCAGCGATCCGAAGAAAATTACAGAGCGAACAACTCGGAATGACCACCATGGTTTTGCCCAACTGCTAACAAATTTGCTGCTGCGATCAACTCAGAATTAGGCACATGGGGGGTCATTCCGAGTTGTTCGCTCTGTATTTTTTTGTCGCAACGGAGCGATTAGTCGCTAATGCGCATGCGCAATGCCCGCACTGCGACTGCGCCAAGTAAATTTGCTATGCAGTTAGGTATTTTACTCACGGCATTATGAGGTTTTTTCTTCGTTCTGGTGATCGTAATGTGATTGACAGGAAATGGGTGTTTCTGGGCGGAAACAGGCCGTTTTATGGGTGTGTGCGAAAAAACGCTACCGTTTCTGGGAAAAATGCGGGAGTGGCTGGAGAAACGGAGGAGTGTCTGGGCGAACGCTGGGTGTGTTTGTGACGTCAAACCAGGAACGACAAGCACTGAACTGATCGCAGATGCCGAGTAAGTGTGGAGCTACTCAGAAACTGCTAAGAAGTGTCTATTCGCTATTTTGCTAATCTTTAGTTCGCAATTTTGATAAGCTAAGATTCACTCCCAGTAGGCGGCGGCTTAGCGTGTGCAAAGCTGCTAAAAGCAGCTTGCGAGCGAACAACTCGGAACGAGGGCCATGGCCATTAGAGAAAGATTTTGCTTTTGCGAATCATGCTGAATTAGGTCCCGAGAGTGCTATTTATTGGAACATGAACGAAGGGCAGGATGGGATCCGGTCTGAAGATCGACACTGTCTAGGTCGACCACTATAGGTCACCAGTCACTAGGTCGACAGGGTTGGAAGGTCGACAGGGTTTCTAGTAGAGATGAGCGGGTTCGGTTCCTCGGAATCCGAACCCGCCCGAACTTCAGGTTTTTTTACACGGGGCCGAGCGACTCGGATCTTCCCGCCTTGCTCGGTTAACCCGAGCGCGCCCGAACGTCATCATCCCGCTGTCGGATTCTCGCGAGGCTTGGATTCTATCGCGAGACTCGGATTCTATATAAGGAGCCGCGCGTCGCCGCCATTTTCACACGTGCATTGAGATTGATAGGGAGAGGACGTGGCTGGCGTCCTCTCCGTTTAGAGTGACTAGAGTACTAGAGAGAGACACAAATTTTGGGGAGCATATAGGAGGAGTACTACTTGCTGCTGATAGTGTGACCAGTGACCAGTGCCACCAGTTTAATTAATCCGTTCTCTGCCTGAAAAAAAACGATACACAGTGTGACACAGTCACACATACCATATCTGTGCTCAGCCCAGTGTGCTGCATCATATACTGTATATCATTATCTGACTGCTGAGTGCTCACTGCTCACACAGCTTAATTGTGGGGGAGACTGGGGAGCAGTTATAGCAGGAGTACATATTTTAAGTACAGTGCACACTTTTGCTGCCAGAGTGCCACTGCCAGTGTGACTGACCAGTGACCACTGACCACCAGTATTGTGATTGTCTGCTGACCACCAGTATATTGTGATTGTCTGCCTGAAAAAGTTAAACACTCGTCGTGTGGTGTTTTTATAAACGCATTCTGCAGACAGTGTCCAGCAGGTCCGTCATTACATAATATATACCTGTCCGGCTGCAGTACTAGTGTGATATATATATATATTTTAATTTTATCTCATTATCATCCAGTCTATATTAGCAGCAGACACAGTACGGTAGTCCACGGCTGTAGCTACCTCTGTGTCGGCAGTCGCTCGTCCATCCATAATTGTATACCACCTACCCGTGTTTTTTTTTTTTTTTCTATCTTCTTGATACTAGTAGCTTACTTTAGGAGTCTGCAGTGCTGAGTCTGACAGACAGTGTCCAGCAGGTCCGTCATTACATAATATATACCTGTCCGGCTGCAGTACTAGTGTGATATATATATATATTTTAATTTTATCTCATTATCATCCAGTCTATATTAGCAGCAGACACAGTACGGTAGTCCACGGCTGTAGCTACCTCTGTGTCGGCAGTCGCTCGTCCATCCATAATTGTATACCACCTACCCGTGGTTTTTTTTTTTCTATCTTCTTGATACTAGTAGCTTACTTTAGGAGTCTGCAGTGCTGAGTCTGACAGACAGTGTCCAGCAGGTCCGTCATTACATAATATATACCTGTCCGGCTGCAGTACTAGTGTGATATATATATATATATTTTAATTTTATCTCATTATCATCCAGTCTATATTAGCAGCAGACACAGTACGGTAGTCCACGGCTGTAGCTACCTCTGTGTCGGCAGTCGCTCGTCCATCCATAATTGTATACCACCTACCCGTGTTTTTTTTTTTTTTCTATCTTCTTGATACTAGTAGCTTACTTTAGGAGTCTGCAGTGCTGAGTCTGACAGACAGTGTCCAGCAGGTCCGTCATTACATAATATATACCTGTCCGGCTGCAGTACTAGTGTGATATATATATTTTAATTTTATCTCATTATCATCCAGTCTATATTAGCAGCAGACACAGTACGGTAGTCCACGGCTGTAGCTACCTCTGTGTCGGCAGTCGCTCGTCCATCCATTATTGTATACCACCTACCCGTGGTTTTTTTTTTTTCTATCTTCTTGATACTAGTAGCTTACTTTAGGAGTCTGCAGTGCTGAGTCTGACAGACAGTGTCCAGCAGGTCCGTCATTACATAATATATACCTGTCCGGCTGCAGTACTAGTGTGATATATATATATATATTTTCATTTTATCTCATTATCATCCAGTCTATATTAGCAGCAGACACAGTACGGTAGTCCACGGCTGTAGCTACCTCTGTGTCGGCAGTCGCTCGTCCATCCATAATTGTATACCACCTACCCGTGTTTTTTTTTTTTCTATCTTCTTGATACTAGTAGCTTACTTTAGGAGTCTGCAGTGCTGACAGACAGTGTCCAGCTGGTCCGTCATTACATAATATATACCTGTCCGGCTGCAGTACTAGTGTGATATATATATATATTTTAATTTTATCTCATTATCATCCAGTCTATATTAGCAGCAGACACAGTACGGTAGTCCACGGCTGTAGCTACCTCTGTGTCGGCAGTCGCTCGTCCATCCATAATTGTATACCACCTACCCGTGGTTTTTTTTTTTTCTATCTTCTTGATACTAGTAGCTTACTTTAGGAGTCTGCAGTGCTGACAGACAGTGTCCAGCAGGTCCGTCATTACATAATATATACCTGTCCGGCTGCAGTACTAGTGTGATATATATATATATTTTAATTTTATCTCATTATCATCCAGTCTATATTAGCAGCAGACACAGTACGGTAGTCCACGGCTGTAGCTACCTCTGTGTCGGCAGTCGCTCGTCCATCCATAATTGTATACCACCTACCCGTGGTTTTTTTTTTTTCTATCTTCTTGATACTAGTAGCTTACTTTAGGAGTCTGCAGTGCTGACAGACAGTGTCCAGCAGGTCCGTCATTACATAATATATACCTGTCCGGCTGCAGTACTAGTGTGATATATATATATATATTTTAATTTTATCTCATTATCATCCAGTCTATATTAGCAGCAGACACAGTACGGTAGTCCACGGCTGTAGCTACCTCTGTGTCGGCAGTCGCTCGTCCATCCATAATTGTATACCACCTACCCGTGGTTTTTTTTTCTATCTTCTTGATACTAGTAGCTTACTTTAGGAGTCTGCAGTGCTGACAGACAGTGTCCAGCAGGTCCGTCATTACATAATATATACCTGTCCGGCTGCAGTACTAGTGTGATATATATATATATATTTTAATTTTATCTCATTATCATCCAGTCTATATTAGCAGCAGACACAGTACGGTAGTCCACGGCTGTAGCTACCTCTGTGTCGGCAGTCGCTCGTCCATCCATAAGTATACTAGTATCCATCCATCTCCATTGTTTACCTGAGGTGCCTTTTAGTTGTGCCTATTAAAATATGGAGAACGGGGGCGTGGTCTGGGTGCTGAAGGAGGCAGACGTGTCTGACGAGAGCTCCCGAGACCCATAGACCAAACTGCCCAAAATCCTGACTTCTGAACCTCCTAAGCCGCCCTGCTTCTTTTGCTGCCCTCCCTGTGCCCCCCGGCTGGGACCCCTGAAGTGCCGCGGAATCGGGGAGCAGTTTTAACTGCTCCCGCGGATTGCGGCCTACGGGGCTGGGAGAAGCCGGGGCCTCGAGTTGGGCATTAGGCCGGGGACGGCTCCGGGACCCGCTGCTCGTGCCGTGGACATTGTACGGAGCTCCGTCCTTTCTGCTACCGCCGGCCGCCAGCCGCGGCTAAATGTGTCTCCCTGTCCCCGGCTCCTACTGATGTTTATCCGCCCGGCGGGGACCCGGCAACCCGACGAGCGGGCCGGCGCTGGAAGACGCTCGGCGGCCATCTTATAGCAACCCACAGGTACTGAGCTCTCTCTGCAGTTAAACTGCTGAGCGGGACTGCGACCCCTGGACAGATACTCTGAGGCACCTGGGTGTATGAGAGGGGGAGGAGACCCACAGGGCTAGGACATATAGGCCTTGGTGAACTATAAAACTGGTCACAGTGCTCCCCTCACCCATTCACACGTTTATCCATCCATCCATCCATCCATCCAGCCAGCCATCCATCCATCCATCTATTAATTCTGTGTAGGCGTTGGCGGACTCCCTGCTCAGTGGCCTGAGGTCCCGCAGCCACACCCCCATCGGGTTATATCAGGTGTTCCACCACTGCAAGTGGACGAATGGGCCCCTAGCCTTACACATGCCTGCCTGATGCTACCCTAAGACCACGTGGGGGCTTTTGCACAGCGACGGCCCTCAACCTTCGCAGTGCCGAGGATATGTGAAAGTGTAATTTTAAACCGCTTTATTTAAAGACCGATCTCATGGTGAAGGGGATAAAGAAAAAAAAAAAGGCCAAGACCAAGCCGGACGCGATTCCATCCCCCGCGAATCGACGCTCATCAGATCTACGTCAGTTCCTAACTTCTCCAACCTCAACCCCCGCTGCTCCTTCTAACGTCCCGACCTCCCCGAGTTTACGCAACCCGGTGGACGACATGGCCTCCCCTGGGACTCCGGAGCCCCCACAGGCCCTCTCTCTGTCTGCGGAGATAAGTGAAATATTGTCTCATGTAAGGTCACTTCCTACGAAACAGGACTTCTCAGCCTTGGAGACTCGTCTACTATCCACCATCACTCAGGAAGTGACAGCGCTCCGACAAGATATGTCTCAAATCGCAACTCGAGTTGATGTCCTGGAACGCCATGAATCGTCTACTATGGACTCTTTGACTAAATTTCGGGAAGTGCTATCTCACCAACGGGATGATATCTCCTTCTTAAAATCACGCATTGAGGACATGGATAATCGCGGCCGGCGGAATAATATTAGAGTCAGGGGCCTGCCTGAGAGTGTCCAACAAACAGACCTGGTAGCCGCCTTATCTAAGATATTTGGGGAACTTATTGACCTAGATCCGAACACGGACATTACATTCGATAGAGCTCACAGAGCCCTCCGTCCTCGGGGCCTACCCTCCGACAGACCACGAGACGTTATCTGTAGGCTCCATTACTACGCCCAAAAAGAGGAAATAATGAGGTCGGCCCGTCAACTGGACAGCATTGACTTTCAAGGCGACAAGATTCAGATATTTCCTGACCTTGCCTGGTCGACCTTACAACAACGTCGTGCCTTGAAACCTCTTACAGATTCTCTCAGGAAACTCGAGCTGAAATATCGATGGGGCTTCCCTTTCTCCCTCCAGGTCTCCCATGGCGGTAAAACCGCAAGTCTCACCAGACCTTCAGATTTACAGGCCTTTTTCACGATCCTGGGAATCCCCCCGGTTCCGGTGCCAGATTGGGAAGCTTTTCACCACCTGCCGGACTTGCCTATTGTACTCCCTCCAGATGACGCGTGGCAGCAAGTTCGCTCCCCACGGACGCGGGGTGCCACTCCTGGTCCACGACTTTCGAAGCCTCCCTGAATGAGAAGTATCGTCCTGAATGGACGTAAAATTATTTGCCACATATGTTATACATTGAGTTTTTTTTCTCTCTTAATAGTGCTATATGTAGCTCACACGTGAGATCGTTTTTTTTGTTTTTTGGTCCTTTTGTTTTGCTTTTTGTTTTTTGTAATTGGATAATAGTGTGCAGATGCTATGGTGTCATGAATCCTGGTTTGATAATTTAAGGATTGTCTGTACGCTTTTATACAAGCATATATACTTATATATTTCTATACCTTATTTTTCTTTAAAAATATTTTATTTTATTTTATTTCACATGTGCCTAGTGCACACCTCGGTAATACCAAATATTTATCTAGTTTCTATCTTGGGGATGGTCGCTGTCCTGAGCCCCCCATAAAACCCCATTATGCTGCATCCCTTGTTCCTTTGGATCGGGAGTCGGCAGGATTCCGCTCCTGTCCTTTTTGCAGCAGTCCTTTTTATATTAGTATCATTTTTGTTTATTGTCAAAGTACTTTTTGGCGGGGTTTCCCACGCCGCATCTTTTTCTTTCCCTTTCCTTGCTTTCTCTTTTTTCTTATCCCCCCCCCTCGCTGTTCCTTCCTCACCTCTCCCAGGGTCTGCCGTAGAGAGGACTAAGGTGAAGCGATTAAATTCGTTTGATAATGGGGGTGAATGATCTACATGTAACCACTCTTAACGTCAAAGGGCTGAATGTTCCGGAAAAAAGATCTAAACTTCTCAAATGGCTTAGAGATGAGAAAATTGACGTTGCATTTATTCAGGAAACACACTTCAAGATAGGACACGTACCGTCCCTAAAATGTCACTATTATCCGCATGTGTTCCTGTCTAATAACTCTGCTGGTAAGACACTAGGCGTAGCCATATTATTAGCTCGCCGTCTGCCTGTCCTCAATGTTGCCTCCCACAGAATAGCTGAAGGTAGGGGGTTGCTGGTGAAATGCGATATACATGGTCAACGTTTCTCTTTCTTGAATATATATGCTCCTAACGCTAAACAACCTTCCTTTATATCCTCAGTTCTAGAAGATGCGGAACCTCTTTTGGAGGGGGTGGTTGTGATGGGAGGCGATCTGAATTGGACCCTGGATCCCCGCCAGGACAATTCTAAAAAGATTTCCTGTAGGCCAGAGAGGGAGTATAGGGGAGTGAGACGTGCCCTGCTTGACCACCAGCTGATCGATACATGGAGATTGACACACCCTACTGATATAGACTACTCCTATTTCTCACACCCACACCAGACTTATTCCAGAATTGATTATTTATTTTTGAGTCATCGATATTTACACCTCCTGTCTGATGCCTCTATAGGACAGATTGTATGGTCAGACCATGCCCCAGTTAACCTCACCATACGCTTACCTCCCAACACACATCGCCAATGGTCTTGGCGTTTTAACGACACTTTCCTGCAGGACGCAGACTGTAAGTCCCGAATTGACAACGCTTTAGACTCTTACATTTGTACCAACGACTTAGATGATATTTCCAAAGTCTCAGTCTGGGAAGCTCACAAATGTGTCATCAGGGGGGTTTGCGTTCAAATAGGATCCTTCCGCAAAAAGCAGAGAGAGAAACTCCGAGGTGATTTACTGTCTAAAATACAATCTCTCGAGCTTCTACACAAAAAATCCCAAACTCCACAACACTATGCTGATCTCGAAACAGCTAGGGCGGACCTGAATAAGTTACTCACTGATAGAGTCAAGTTTTCTTATCGGAAGTGCCGTAGCAGGTACTACCAGTGGGGCAATAAGCCTGGAAAACTACTAGCCAAAGCACTTAGAGAACAACGTGCTTTTACTTTTATTCATACTATTAAAAATAATCATGGCCAATCCCAACACCAGACATCCCACATAGCCAGGGCCTTCAGGACATACTATTCCACTCTGTATAACCTCTCTGGCCCAACCGGAAGAATTGATAGGTCAACCCATCAAACGGCCATAGCTGACTACTTACGGGCCTTACATTTCCCCACACTAACAGCAACAGAAGTAGAAGACCTAGATGCCCCGTTTTCTACTGAGGAGGTTCACAAAGTTATTGAATCCTCTCCTAATGGTAAGAGTCCCGGCCCTGATGGATATACTATTGCCTACTATAAAGCCTTTAAAGAGAAATTAATACCTATACTCACAAGAGCCTTTAACACCATATCAGATCAATCGTCTTTCTCCCCACAATCTCTTGAAGCCCATATTGCAGTTCTACCTAAGGAGGGTAAAGATCCCAGTCTTTGCTCTAGTTACCGGCCAATCTCACTATTAAATATAGATATAAAACTTTTCGCCAAACTGATTGCAAACCGCCTTAAACTATTATTACCTGGCTTGATACACGGTGATCAAGCTGGATTTGTTTTAGGCCGAGAAGCTAGGGATAATACCTCTAAAGTGCTTAGCATGATTCACTATGCCGGCCGGTTTTCATCCCCATCAATCCTACTGTCGACCGATGCCGAAAAAGCTTTTGACAGAGTGGACTGGGACTTTCTGGCCGGTATATTGAAGCATCTGGGATTGGGCAGCGTCTGTCTTCATAGAATCCTATCCCTCTATACCTCCCCGTCCGCTAAAATTAGGATTAACGGCTCCCTTTCTGACTCCTTTTCAATCTCCAACGGCACACGACAGGGATGCCCGTTATCCCCATTGCTCTTCGTCCTTTGCATGGAAACATTAGCTCAAAGTATTAGGGCTAACCCAAACATTTCGGGCTTGTTGGTAAGGGGGACCGAATACAAATTGGCATTATATGCCGATGACCTACTCGCCATAATCACGAATCCGGTCACCTCCCTGCCAAACCTGATGGCAGAATTTGAGAGGTTTGGAGCCCTCTCTAACTTCAAAATAAATTATTCCAAATCTATTGCCATGAATTTAACTACTCCTCCTGCTATAGTAGAAAGCCTGAAACAGGACTTCCCTTTCACCTGGCACGATCATAAACTAAAATACTTGGGGGTGTTACTGACCAACGACTTATCCAAATTGTTCTCCCTAAATTTTAAAACCTTACTGACTAGGCTTCGCCTAGACTTCCTGAAATGGAAGAAACTAAGACTATCCTGGTTCGGAAGGATTAACGTTGTCAAAATGAATGCTCTCCCTAGGATTTTATTCTTCCTCCAGACCCTTCCGATACACATCCCCCTGCTTTGGCTCCGAGACGTCCAGAGTCTTATTCGCGCGTTTGTATGGGGTAGTAAAACACCCAGGTTTAAACATGATATTTTGTTCAGGAGAAAACATCAAGGGGGGCAACAACTCCCACATATTCCCAACTACTACCACGCGGTGCACTTGAATGGGATTCTGGAATGGACGCGTGCCAAAGACCGCAAACAATGGGTCCTCCTAGAGGAGGGCTGTCTCCCACATTATATTGAAATTGCACCTTGGCTTCCCACCCTCCCGAAGGTTTCACACCCCACGGTCTCCCCCACGCTCAAACTATGGGCCAAGCTGAGATCCCAGAGTCACATATCCTCAAAATGGTCCCCCTTAACCTCCTTTCTCTGTAACTCCGAATTTGCCCCTGGCTTTCGAGGGACTGCTTTCGCCTCATGGGCAGAAGCCGGGATTTTTAGAGTTGGTCAGCTGGTGAGCTCGGGCAAGGTACGCTCCTTTTCAGATGTACAGTCCTCTTGGAACCTGCATAGTGCTGAGTTTTGGAGGTTCATGCAGGTTCACCATTTCATATCATCTTCTAAGAACCTCTCGGACATAACTAGGGACCTCACCGGGTTTGAAAAACTATGCACCTCTCCCAGTTCACCCACGCATACTATCTCACAAATTTATACGATGATTATGGAAAACTTTTTCCCACAACCTCCTACCTTCCTGGCTTCCTGGGGGAAGGAATTGTCAGGGTTACCTACGCAGATCAACTGGGTCTCCGTATTTAAGAACGCCCAGGCGAGTTCTTTATGCATCTCGACACTAGAGACCCTTTATAAACTTATATATAGGTGGTACAGGACTCCTCGTGTCCTCAATAAAATGTTCCCCTCTCTTTCGAATCTGTGTTGGAGATGCAAGAGAGCCCCAGGGAGTTTTATACATATTTGGTGGGATTGCCCTCTTATAATTCCATTCTGGGCAGAGGTATTTAAATGCACCGAACAGATAGTGGGAGATGAGATCCCGAAAGACCCAGGTTTCTGGCTCCTTAACCATACCCCCGAAGGATCACACTCCTACAAACATTCCCTGTTAAGACACCTTAGCAACGCAGCTAAAGCGGTGGTTCCAATCCTTTGGAGATCCACCTCTCCACCCTCGATTAAATTGTGGTTCACAAAGGTAGACTACCTTTTAGACATGGAAGACCTAGTCTCCTTCTCATCCGGGAAAACAGTTAATTTTATAGCTGTTTGGTTTCCCTGGTACGACTTTAAGGACACACCGTTGTATCGGTCCTACACGACGATATAACCCCTCTCATAATTATAAACATGCTCACATTTATACCTGTATCAATACACATAACCATATTCATATTCTGAAAATGTCGTCTCTATAATATGGCTCAGACTCATAACTGGAAGGTGATACCCCTCTGTTCCCCAATTGGTCTGCCCCTACTGCGCAGACTCCCACACCTGACTCTACCCATCCTAATTTCCCCTTGCTTCTCCTCTCTCCTTTTTCTCTTCTTTGTCTTTCTTTCCCATTTTCTAAGCAGTTTTTGTTAATATGCTCCTCTTTTATAAATTTCAACATTGTCAATGATGCAGACAAACCATTTTTCTACTAAGGGCGCTCTATGTGTAGCGTACTGCTGAATATATGTTACGTGATGTTTTTGTTCTCCCTTCTTTTGTTTTTGAAATGTATTGCTGTAGTGTTTTGTCTGCTGCTTTGACTAATAAAAACAGTTTACACAAAAAAAATATGGAGAACAAAAATGTTGAGGTTCCAAAAATAGGGAAAGATCAAGATCGACTTCCACCTCGTGCTGAAGCTGCTGCCACTAGTCATGGCCGAGACGATGAAATGCCAGCAACGTCGTCTGCCAAGGCCGATGCCCAATGTCATAGTACAGAGCATGTAAAATCCAAAACACCAAATATCAGTAAAAAAAGGACTCAAAAATCTAAAATAAAATTGTCGGAGGAGAAGCGTAAACTTGCCAATATGCCATTTACCACACGGAGTGGCAAGGAACGGCTGAGGCCCTGGCCTATGTTCATGGCTAGTGGTTCAGCTTCACATGAGGATGGAAGCACTCAGCCTCTCGCTAGAAAAATGAAAAGACTCAAGCTGGCAAAAGCACAGCAAAGAACTGTGCGTTCTTCGAAATCCCAAATCCACAAGGAGAGTCCAATTGTGTCGGTTGCGATGCCTGACCTTCCCAACACTGGACGTGAAGAGCATGCGCCTTCCACCATTTGCACGCCCCCTGCAAGTGCTGGAAGGAGCACCCACAGTCCAGTTCCTGATAGTCATATTGAAGATGTCAGTGTTGAAGTACACCAGGATGAGGAGGATATGGGTGTTGCTGGCGCTGGGGAGGAAATTGACAAGGAGGATTCTGATGGTGAGGTGGTTTGTTTAAGTCAGGCACCCGGGGAGACACCTGTTGTCCGTGGGAGGAATATGGCCATTGACATGCCTGGTGAAAATACCCAAAAAATCAGCTCTTCGGTGTGGAAGTATTTCAACAGAAATGCGGACAACATTTGTCAAGCCGTGTGTTGCCTTTGTCAAGCTGTAATAAGTAGGGGTAAGGACGTTAACCACCTCGGAACATCCTCCCTTATACGTCACCTGCAGCTCATTCATAATAAGTCAGTGACAAGTTCAAAAACTTTGGGCGACAGCGGAAGCAGTCCACTGACCAGTAAATCCCTTCCTCTTGTAACCAAGCTCACGCAAACCACCCCACCAACTCCCTCAGTGTCAATTTCCTCCTTCCCCAGGAATGCCAATAGTCCTGCAGGCCATGTCACTGGCAATTCTGACGAGTCCTCTCCTGCCTGGGATTCCTCCGATGCATCCTTGCGTGTAACGCCTACTGCTGCTGGCGCTGCTGTTGTTGCTGCTGGGAGTCGATGGTCATCCCAGAGGGGAAGTCGTAAGCCCACTTTTACTACTTCCACCAAGCAATTGACTGTCCAACAGTCCTTTGCGAGGAAGATGAAATATCACAGCAGTCATCCTGTTGCAAAGCGGATAACTGAGGCCTTGACAACTATGTTGGTGTTAGACGTGCGTCCGGTATCCGCAGTTAGTTCACAGGGAACTAGACAATTTCTTGAGGTAGTGTGCCCCCGTTACCAAATACCATCTAGGTTCCACTTCTCTAGGCAGGCGATACCGAGAATGTACACGGACGTCAGAAAAAGACTCACCAGTGTCCTAAAAAATGCAGTTGTACCCAATGTCCACTTAACCACGGACATGTGGACAAGTGGAGCAGGGCAGGGTCAGGACTATATGACTGTGACAGCCCACTGGGTAGATGTATGGACTCCCGCCGCAAGAACAGCAGCGGCGGCACCAGTAGCAGCATCTCGCAAACGCCAACTCTTTCCTAGGCAGGCTACGCTTTGTATCACCGGTTTCCAGAATACGCACACAGCTGAAAACCTCTTACGGCAACTGAGGAAGATCATCGTGGAATGGCTTACCCCAATTGGACTCTCCTGTGGATTTGTGGCTTTCGGACAACGCCAGCAATATTGTGTGTGCATTAAATATGGGAAAATTCCAGCACGTCCCATGTTTTGCACATACCTTGAATTTGGTGGTGCAGAATTTTAAAAAAAACGACAGGGGCGTGCAAGAGATGCTGTCGGTGGCCAGAAGAATTGCGGGACACTTTCGGCGTACAGGCACCACGTACAGAAGACTGGAGCAACACGAAAAACGCCTGAACCTGCCCTGCCATCATCTGAAGCAAGAAGTGGTAACGAGGTGGAATTCAACCCTATATATGCTTCAGAGGTTGGAGGAGCAGCAAAAGGCCATTCAAGCCTATACAATTGAGCACGATATAGGAGGTGGAATGCACCTGTCTCAAGCGCAGTGGAGAATGATTTCAACGTTGTGCAAGGTTCTGCTGCCCTTTGAACTTGCCACACGTGAAGTCAGTTCAGACACTGCCAGCCTGAGTCAGGTCATTCCCCTCATCAGGCTTTTGCAGAAGAAGCTGGAGACATTGAAGGAGGTGCTAACACGGAGCGATTCCGCTAGGCATGTGGGACTTGTGCATGGAGCCCTTAATTCGCTTAACAAGGATTCACGGGTGGTCAATCTGTTGAAATCAGATCACTACATTTTGGCCACCGTGCTCGATCCTAGATTTAAAACCTACCTTGGATCTCTCTTTCCGGCAGACACAAGTCTGCTGGGGTTCAAAGACCTGCTGGTGAGAAAATTGTCAAGTCAAGCGGAACGCGACCTGTCAACATCTCCTCCTTCACATTCTCCCGCAACTGGGGGTGCGAGGAAAAGGCTCAGAATTCCGAGCCCACCCGCTGGCGGTGATGCAGGGCAGTCTGGAGCGACTGCTGATGCTGACATCTGGTCCGGACTGAAGGACCTGACAACGATTACGGACATGTCGTCTACTGTCACTGCATATGATTCTCTCCCCATTGAAAGAATGGTGGAGGATTATATGAGTGACCGCATCCAAGTAGGCGCGTCAGACAGTCCGTACTTATACTGGCAGGAAAAAGAGGCAATTTGGAGGCCCTTGCACAAACTGGCTTTATTCTACCTAAGTTGCCCTCCCACAAGTGTGTACTCCGAAAGAGTGTTTAGTGCCGCCGCTCACCTTGTCAGCAATCGGCGTACAAGGTTACTTCCAGAAAATGTGGAGAAGATGATGTTCATTAAAATGAATTATAATCAATTCCTCCGTGGAGACATTGACCAGCAGCAATTGCCTCCACAAAGTACACAGGGAGCTGAGATGGTGGATTCCAGTGGGGACGAATTGATAATCTGTGAGGAGGGGGATGTACACGGTGATATATCGGAGGATGATGATGAGGTGGACATCTTGCCTCTGTAGAGCCAGTTTGTGCAAGGAGAGATTAATTGCTTCTTTTTTGGTGGGGGTCCAAACCAACCCGTCATTTCAGTCACAGTCGTGTGGCAGACCCTGTCACTGAAATGATGGGTTGGTTAAAGTGTGCATGTCCTGTTTATACAACATAAGGGTGGGTGGGAGGGCCCAAGGACAATTCCATCTTGCACCTCTTTTTTCTTTAATTTTTCTTTGCGTCATGTGCTGTTTGGGGAGTATTTTTTTGAAGGGCCATCCTGCGTGACACTGCAGTGCCACTCCTAGATGGGCCAGGTGTTTGTGTCGGCCACTAGGGTCGCTTATCTTACTCACACAGCTACCTCATTGCGCCTCTTTTTTTCTTTGCGTCATGTGCTGTTTGGGGAGTGTTTTTTGGAAGGGCCATCCTGCGTGACACTGCAGTGCCACTCCTAGATGGGCCAGGTGTTTGTGTCGGCCACTAGGGTCGCTTATCTTACTCACACAGCTACCTCATTGCGCCTCTTTTTTTCTTTGCGTCATGTGCTGTTTGGGGAGTGTTTTTTGGAAGGGCCATCCTGCGTGACACTGCAGTGCCACTCCTAGATGGGCCAGGTGTTTGTGTCGGCCACTAGGGACGCTTATCTTACTCACACAGCTACCTCATTGCGCCTCTTTTTTTCTTTGCGTCATGTGCTGTTTGGGGAGTGTTTTTTGGAAGGGCCATCCTGCGTGACACTGCAGTGCCACTCCTAGATGGGCCAGGTGTTTGTGTCGGCCACTAGGGTCGCTTATCTTACTCACACAGCTACCTCATTGCGCCTCTTTTTTTCTTTGCGTCATGTGCTGTTTGGGGAGTGTTTTTTGGAAGGGCCATCCTGCGTGACACTGCAGTGACACTCCTAGATGGGCCAGGTGTTTGTGTCGGCCACTAAGGTCGCTTATCTTACTCACACAGCTACCTCATTGCGCCTCTTTTTTTCTTTGCGTCATGTGCTGTTTGGGGAGTGTTTTTTGGATGGGCCATCCTGCGTGACACTGCAGTGCCACTCCTAGATGGGCCAGGTGTTTGTGTCGGCCACTAGGGTCGCTTATCTTACTCACACAGCTACCTCATTGCGCCTCTTTTTTTCTTTGCGTCATGTGCTGTTTGGGGAGTGTTTTTTGGAAGGGCCATCCTGCGTGACACTGCAGTGCCACTCCTAGATGGGCCAGGTGTTTGTGTCGGCCACTAGGGTCGCTTATCTTACTCACACAGCTACCTCATTGCGCCTCTTTTTTTCTTTGCATCATGTGCTGTTTGGGGAGTGTTTTTTGGAAGGGCCATCCTGCGTGACACTGCAGTGCCACTCCTAGATGGGCCAGGTGTTTGTGTCGGCCACTAGGGTCGCTTACCTTACTCACACAGCTACCTCATTGCGCCTCTTTTTTTCTTTGCGTCATGTGCTGTTTGGGGAGTGTTTTTTGGAAGGGCCATCCTGCGTGACACTGCAGTGCCACTCCTAGATGGGCCAGGTGTTTGTGTCGGCCACTAGGGTCGCTTATCTTACTCACACAGCTACCTCATTGCGCCTCTTTTTTTCTTTGCGTCATGTGCTGTTTGGGGAGTGTTTTTTGGAAGGGCCATCCTGCGTGACACTGCAGTGCCACTCCTAGATGGGCCAGGTGTTTGTGTCGGCCACTAGGGTCGCTTACCTTACTCACACAGCTACCTCATTGCGCCTCTTTTTTTCTTTGCGTCATGTGCTGTTTGGGGAGTGTTTTTTGGAAGGGCCATCCTGCGTG
The DNA here is from genome assembly GCF_028390025.1 of Pseudophryne corroboree. Taxonomy (NCBI): domain Eukaryota; kingdom Metazoa; phylum Chordata; class Amphibia; order Anura; family Myobatrachidae; genus Pseudophryne; species Pseudophryne corroboree. The sequence continues at coordinate 76,562,656 of NC_086454.1, forward strand.
ACACTGCAGTGCCACTCCTAGATGGGCCAGGTGTTTGTGTCGGCCACTAGGGTCGCTTATCTTACTCACACAGCTACCTCATTGCGCCTCTTTTTTTCTTTGCGTCATGTGCTGTTTGGGGAGTGTTTTTTGGAAGGGCCATCCTGCGTGACACTGCAGTGCCACTCCTAGATGGGCCAGGTGTTTATGTCGGCCACTAAGGTCGCTTAGCTTAGTCATCCAGCGACCTCGGTGCAAATTTTAGGACTAAAAATAATATTGTGAGGTGTGAGGTGTTCAGAATAGACTGAAAATGAGTGGAAATTATGGTTTTTGAGGTTAATAATACTTTGGGATCAAAATGACCCCCAAATTCTATGATTTAAGCTGGTTTTTAGTGTTTTTTGAAAAAAACACCCGAATCCAAAACACACCCGAATCCGACAAAAAAAATTCGGTGAGGTTTTGCCAAAACGCGGTCGAACCCAAAACACGGCCACGGAACCGAACCCAAAACCAAAACACAAAACCCGAAAAATTTCAAGTGCACATCTCTAGTTTCTAGGTTGACGTGTGCTAGGTCGACCGGTGTCGATCTAATGAGCCACACCCATATGGAATCACTGCGCACAGCTGTTTGGACTGGCTCCTGATTTCAAAAGGCAGGATATGGTATCGCAGTACAGAGTGGTAGCTTACATAAAAGGCCAGTGTATGGTATAGAGCAGTGACGTGCGGTGGGGGTGAGGCAGGTGAGGCGGAGCCTTTCCTGTCATACTAACATTTGTGTCAGAGTTTTGACTGTATAAGGTATATGAAAAATACAAAGAATATGTTTAAAATATCTTCTTTGTACTATTCTAATCATTTTTATAGGCAAAACTCTGGAGTAAAAAAGTCTATGGCAGGGGAGGCAGAGCCTCACCTGGCTAATTTTTCCACACATCTCTAATCAAAACTCACCAAATTTTCAGGAGTTTAAAACTGCTGCACCTGTGTATAATGCCCAGATGTATGCTTTGGCTCATATATTGCATGTAAATCTGGCTCTGGTGCTAGCCAATGCCTTTTGAGCTATTTAACTCACTGCACATCCCTGGTATAGAGTAGACTCATACTGTATGTAATAATGCAGCAGTGTATCAGGGTACTTTTCAGAGTTACTGTACCTTCAATTCATTCTAACTTTTGATAAGCACACACTGTTTTCGGACAGGTGTATAAACTCTCTCTCTGTATGTGACTGCAGCGTGCAGTCTGTTAGTTTTCTCTGCTCAGAAAAGACCTTCGGGAAGAACAGCCTCCCATTGGTCCTGTGCTGCTGATCTCCGGGTTAAGCACTAAGCAACCGCTGGGGCCAGGGCCGTCCCAAGCTTCTTTTTTTAGTAAGCAAAAATAATTTTTGGCACCCCTTGATAGAATAAACTTTTTAAAGGGACAGCGCACCGCAAAAAGGGGTGTGATCTCACAAGAAAGCGGCATGGCCACACAATTGTACCCCCCAAGGGTACAGGGCGATAGTGGGTGATAGATAGTAGGTAACTGGTGAGGCAGGAATGACAAGGAGATAGTGGGTGACTGAGGCAGGGGTGACAGGGAGATAGTGGGTGACTGAGGCAGGGGTGACGGAGATAGTGGGTGACTGAGGCAGGGGTGACAGGGAGACAGTGGGTGACTGAGGCAGGGGTGACAGGGAGATAGTGGGTGACTGAGGCAGGGGTGACAGGGAGATAGTGGGTGACTGAGGCAGGGGTGACAGGGAGACAGCGGGTGACTAGGCAGGGGTGACATTGAGATAGTGGGTGACTGAGGCAGGGGTGACAGGGAGACAGTGGGTGACTAGGCAGGGGTGACATTGAGATAGTGGGTGATGAGGCAGGGGTGACAGGGAGATAGTGGGTGACTAAGACAGGGGTGATAAGTAGATAGTGGGTGACTAGGCAGGGGTAACATTGAGATAGTGGGTGACTGAGGCAGGGGTGACAGGGAGACAGTGGGTGACTAGGCAGGGGTGACAGGTAGATAGTTGGTGACTAGGCAGGGGTAACATTGAGATAGTGGGTGACTGAGGCAGGGGTGACAGGGAGACAGTGGGTGACTAGGCAGGGGTGACATTGAGATAGTGGGTGATGAGGCAGGGGTGACAGGGAGATAGTGGGTGACTAAGACAGGGGTGACAAGTAGATAGTGGGTGACTAGGCAGGGGTAACATTGAGATAGTGGGTGACTGAGGCAGGGGTGACAGGGAGACAGTGGGTGAATAGGCAGGGGTGACATTGAGATAGTGGGTGACTGAGGCAGGGGTGACAGGTAGATAGCGGGTGACTAGGCAGGGGTGACATTGAGATAGTGGGTGACTGAGGCAGGGGTGACAGGGAGACAGTGGGTGACTAGGCAGTGGTGACATTGAGATAGTGGGTGATGAGGCAGGGGTGACAGGGAGATAGTGGGTGACTAAGACAGGGGTGATAAGTAGATAGTGGGTGACTAGGCAGGGGTAACATTGAGATAGTGGGTGACTGAGGCAGGGGTGACAGGGAGACAGTGGGTGACTAGGCAGGGGTGACAGGTAGATAGTGGGTGACTAGGCAGGGGTAACATTGAAATAGTGGGTGACTGAGGCAGGGGTGACAGGGAGACAGTGGGTGACTAGGCAGGGGTGACATTGAGATAGTGGGTGATGAGGCAGGGGTGACAGGGAGATAGTGGGTGACTAAGACAGGGGTGACAAGTAGATAGTGGGTGACTAGGCAGGGGTAACATTGAGATAGTGGGTGACTGAGGCAGGGGTGACAGGGAGACAGTGGGTGACTAGGCAGGGGTGAAAGGGAGATAGTGGGTGACTGAGGCAGGGGTGACAGGGAGACAGCGGGTGACTAGGCAGGGGTGACATTGAGATAGTGGGTGACTGAGGCAGGGGTGACAGGAAGATAGTGGGTGACTGAGGCAGGGATGACAAGGAGACAGTGGGTGACTAGGCAGGGGTGACACGGAGATAGTGGGTGACTGAGGCAGGGGTGACAGGGAGACAGTGGGTGACTAGGCAGGGGTGACAGGTAGATAGTGGGTGACTAGGCAGGGGTAACATTGAGATAGTGGGTGACTGAGGCAGGGGTGACAGGGAGACAGTGGGTGACTAGGCAGGGGTGACATTGAGATAGTGGGTGATGAGGCAGGGGTGACAGGGAGATAGTGGGTGACTAAGACAGGGGTGACAAGTAGATAGTGGGTGACTAGGCAGGGGTAACATTGAGATAGTGGATGACTGAGGCAGGGGTGACAGGGAGATAGTGGGTGATGAGGCAGGAGTGACAGGGAGATAGTGGGTGACTGAGGCACGGGTGACAGGGAAATAGTGGGTGACTAGGCAGGGGTGACAGGGAGATAGTGGGTGACTGAGGCAGGGGTGACAGGGAGATAGTGGGTGACTGAGGCAGGGGTGACAGGGAGACAGCGGGTGACTAGGCAGGGGTGACATTGAGATAGTGGGTGACTGAGGCAGGGGTGACAGGAAGATAGTGGGTGACTGAGGCAGGGGTGACAGGGAGACAGTGGGTGACTAGGCAGGGGTGAAAAGGAGATAGTGGGTGACTGAGGCAGGGGTGACAGGGAGACAGCGGGTGACTAGGCAGGGGTGACATTGAGATAGTGGGTGACTGAGGCAGGGGTGACAGGAAGATAGTGGGTGACTGAGGCAGGGATGACAGGGAGACAGTGGGTGACTAGGCAGGGGTAACATTGAGATAGTGGGTGACTGAGGCAGGGGTGACAGGGAGACAGTGGGTGACTAGGCAGGGGTGACATTGAGATAGTGGGTGACTGAGGCAGGGGTGACAGGTAGATAGTGGGTGACTAGGCAGGGGTAACATTGAGATGGTGGGTGACTGAGGCAGGGGTGACAGGGAGACAGTGGGTGACTAGGCAGGGGTGACATTGAGATAGTGGGTGATGAGGCAGGGGTGACAGGGAGATAGTGGGTTACTAAGACAGGAGTGACAAGTAGATAGTGGGTGACTAGGCAGGGGTAACATTGAGATAGTGGGTGACTGAGGCAGGGGTGACAGGGAGATAGTGGGTGATGAGGCAGGGGTGACAGGGAAATAGTGGGTGACTAGGCTGCGGTGACAGGGAGATAGTGGGTGACTAGGGTAGTACGGATGGTGTAATGGTTAGCATTACTGCCTCACAGCACTGAGGTCATGGGTTCGATTCCCACCATGGCCCTAACTGTGCGGAGTTTGTATATTCTCCCCGTACTTGCGTGGGTTTCCTCCGGGTACTCCAGTTTCCTCCCACAATCCAAAAAATATACTGGTAGGTTAATTGGCTCCCAACAAAATTAACACTAGCGTGAATGTGTCTGTGTACATGTGGTAGGGAATATAGAATGTAAGCTCCACTGGGGCAGGGACTGATGTGAATGGGCAAATATTCTCTGTACAGCGCTGCGGAATATGTGTGCGCTATATAAATAACTGGTAATAAATAATAATAAATAACTAGGCAGGGGTGACATTGAGACAGTGGATGACTGAGGCAGAGGTGACAGGGAGACAGTGAGTGACTGAGGCAGGGGTGACAGGGAGATAGTAGGTGACTGAGATGGGTGACAGGGAGGGAGATAGTGACAGGGAAATTGTACAGGGACCAGGAGCACACTGACACACAGATTGTGAAGGGAGAACTGGCAGCCATGCAGAGGCACATACCTTCTCACAGCTGTCATACAGCAGCTCCAGCTCCCCCTCCTCACCACATGCTGTACTGTTTCCCATTCCTTCTCCCTGTTTCCGGGCATCGTGGGAGGGCTAGGAGCCAGGCGGTCGCACACAGAGGAGTGTGTCTGGGGAACGACCGCGGTGCTGTAGAGAGTGAGTGACTGTGGCTCTCTGTCTGCAGCAGCGCTCTCTACTGTCTGGCACTCTATGTGGCCGCATAAATCACATATCCATCGGGCCGGCCCTGGCTGTGTCCTTGCTCCTGCACCATTTACATACACTACAAAAACATGAAAACAGCCGGAGGTGTATCATGGACCAGAGGTAATGTGCCCCCTGAGCTCCCTTAATCTATCTCTGCCAGCACCCTGTTACCACTCATTAACGCCCACTCAGCCCTATGTGAGAAGCTGGCAAGACATGGGTCCATACATCAATCATCCCAAACACTGAATCCAGAGGCAGAACTTTTGAGTGGTGGGCCCAGGTGCTAAAATATGCCTCCCTCTGCCCCCCCCTACCCTCCACCCTACTGCAGATGCAGTTGGTGAATGGGATGAAGCAGTGGGTGACAATGGGAGAGGCTGAGAGTGACAGCAGAAGAGGCAGGTGGTCACTGGGGAATCAGTGGGTGACAGGTAGAAGTGGCTGGGAGAGGCAGAAGCAGTGGGTGGCAGGGAGAGGTAGATAGGGAGAAGCAGTGAGTGATTGGGGAGGAAGTGGGTAATAGGGAGATACAGAGGGTGGCAGGGAGATAGTGGGTGATAGGGAGACAGTTGGTGACAGGTAGGCAGAGGGAGACAGGGAGAGGCAGTTGGTGACAGCAGAATGCAGATGGTGCCAGGGAAAGGCAGTGGATGACAGGGAGAAGTAAATAGGGAGTAACAGAGGGTGGCAGGGAGATAGTGGGTGATAGGGAGACAGTTGGTGACAGGTAGTTAGTGGGTGACTGGGGAGGCAGGGGTGACAGGGATATAGTGAATGACATGGAGATAGTGGGTGACAGGGAGACAATGGGTGATGAAGATAGTTGGGGATGGAGCTAGTGGGTGACAGGAAGTTAGTGGGTAACTGGGGAGGCAGGCTGACAGGGAGAGAGTGACATGAAGACATTGGGTGACAGGGAGAGAATGGGGGTCATTCCGACCCGTTCGCTCACTGCGTTTTCACACAGCAGAGTGAACGGGTCCCTGCTGCGCATGCGCCGGCGCCTTTGTGCACCTGCACATGCGGGACGGCCGTGGCAGGACAGTGATCGCCTCTGCCTGATTGACAGGCAGAGGCGATCGATGGGCGGGAGGGGGCGAAACGGTGGCGTTTGGCCGCCGTTTCGTAGGCGCGGTCCAGCCAACGCAGGCGTGGCCGGACCTAACGGGGGGCATGCCGCAGCGGCTGCGTGATGTCATACGCAGCCGCTGCGGGCCAGGGAGCAAGGAGTAGCTTCCAGGCCAGCTCGCTAAAGCTGCGCTGGCCGGGAGTTACTCCTGAAGTGCAAAGGCATCGCCACTGTGCTATGCCTTTGCACTTCTGCGAGGGGGGGGACGGACTGACATGCGGGGGGGACTAGCCCCGTGCTGGGCGTCCCCTCGCATGTCAGGAAAGTTGATTGTAGCTGTGCAAAATTTTGCACAGCTACAATCAACTCGGAATGACCCCCAATGAGTTACTGTGAAGATAGTGGGTGACAGGGAGATAGTGAGTGACGGAGACTGTGGATGACATGAAGACAGTGGGTGACAAAGATAGTGGAGACAGAGATAGTTGGTGACAGAGATAGTGGGTGGCAGGGAGATAGTGTGTGGCAGGGATGACAGGGAGAAATCAGAATCAGAATCAGAATCAGCTTTATTGGCCAGGTATACTTACGTATACTAGGAATTTGTCTTCGGTTTGCTATACAACTGGGTGATAGGGAGATAGTCGGTGACAAGGAGATAGTGGGTGAGAGGGTGACAAGGAGATAGTGGGAGAGAGGGTGACAAGGAGATAGTGGTTGACAGAAAGAGTGTGGGTGACAGGGAGAGAGAGAGGGTGACTGGGGAGATAGCGGGTGATGGAGATAGTTGGTGACAGGAAGACAGTGGGTAATGGAGATAGTGGGCGGACAGTGATAGTGGGTGACAGGGAGAGGATAACAGGGAGACAGTGGGTCACGGAGATTGTGGGAGACAGGGGAAGACTGAGTGACTCGAGAGATAGTTGGTGACAGGGAGATAGCCAGTCAGTCTCGTCACTCAGGAGGCAGTGAGGAGGAGCCGGAGAGAGACAACAGAGGAAGCCCTGATTGCCCTTCCTCCTGACCTCCTGCTGGAAGGCATCTCCAATGCCCTCTACTCAGACTCACCAACCACGGAGTAGCACAGTGGCGGGTGTAGCCTGAGTCTGCTTGACTCAATAGCTGTCAGCTTTGGGCCCCATAATAGCAGCAGGCCCCAGTGCATTGTACCGGCTGCACCGCTGCTAGTTCCACCTCTGCCTGATTGCCCGATAACTGATCTGATTTCCTGATGCCCAATTCTCCAACATTTGGCAAAATCCAACATGTTACAAATCCCATGCTTACTGATTCTGACAATTTCTATGTCAGAATTGGTGAATTAAGGATTTCCTTGGATTTTGATGACTGTCAAACACAAATATTGGCAAAACGCAGGAGTTTGCCAGTAGGGGATGCGGTCAATTTACCTACAATCAAAATCCCGATGGCCAAAATCCCGACAACCATTGACCGACGGTCAAAATCCTGACATGGTCAAAATACCGACATTTACAATATCGACAAGGTCAAAATACCAACATTTAAAATGTCGACAGGTCAAAAAGTTGACATGAGTTTTTCATGATTTCTTCATTGAAACTGACTTGTTCATACTTTACCATCCCAGTGGACCTGGAGGGGGAATATAATTAAATGTCGGTATTTTGACCTTGTCGGTATTTTAAATGTCGGAATTTTGACATTATCGGGATTTTGACCGTTGATTGTAGATATTTCATACTAAACCCACCAGTAGAGTGTTGATTTATGGGGCCCTTTAGCTGCGTATGCTGACTACAATGTCTACGCAGTTTGCTACAAATCATGAGATGCGTCCACATTCGGCATTGGGGGAATCTCAGATTCCGTCCCATTCTACGCAGACAGTTGGATAGGGAGCTGAGTAGACATAAGACTGTTACTAATGGAGACTGCTGAAGGACGCAAGAAAACA